>NC_086153.1:265750822-266050822 GCF_035149785.1 Candoia aspera
TCAAAAACTAGTAAACATTTTTAAAGTCAACATTAAAGATATTTATGATTCATAGATTAAAAAAATTGGAACACCCAATGATGGAACATCAATGGTTGCAGATCCTAAAAAATGTTACACTGGCTTCAGTGGATTTAAAATTAAAACTGATTTCCTGGACACCCCAAAAATGTATTTGAAAGGAAGGATGTCAGATTTTTTCTGCTAGCAGTTATTTTAATGTACATAAATAGATTCATGGACAAAATGTTAAAGATGTTATGTTAAATTATGTCTGGAAACTTTACAATTTGACTATTTTGAGAAGTTATGGTTATATCAGGGCTGGGGTTTTGCTAAGATAATTCTTTTGAGAAATTGGAAAAGAATATTCATGATATTAATGATTGGATTCAACAGATGTGTGACGTATCCATTTTTGAAAAGGCAATTTTATCTACTACTACTATTAAAAATGACTCAAAATGGCATAGATTTTATGATATTTTGTAATGATTAATTATTATCTCCCCCTAAGGTAGATACAGCTTTTTTTTTGACATTTAGAAATTTGTTTGATTGATATGTAACATATATTGATAGTTTCCCTCTTTCACATTCTTTTCATAGTTTTGTTTTTGTAGTTTTTCATATATTACTTACCTGTGGAGGGTTTTGTTGTTATTTTGTAATGTTTCTACTTCTTACTGTAAAATTTGTTAAGAAATAAATTATATATACTGTTTGTGTGTGTGTGTGTGTGTGTATGTATATGTATATACTGTTTGTATGTCTGTATTTAAAAAAAAAAAAATCATCTGATATCCAATATATACCCTTTCTGGAATCTCACCATCCTTAATGGTAGATTGCATAGTTATGGAGGGAGCCAACACTTGATTCCACCCACAAAACAAATGTTTTACTGTGACAACCCAACTCCCCCTCAAGTCATCTCAGACACACACTTCAAACAACTGAAGAAATCTCAGTTACAGACACTTTCCTTTCATGAGTCTGCATGCTCCATCTGCTGAAGCCTTACTTTAGCCATCTGAGGACCAGTAACAAAGCAAAGGATCTTTTTCAGAGATGTTCCAAACAAGATCCCCAAAGGCACAATATAGCTTGCTTGTGCTGTGGGCAGGAACTAAATCAATTGATTTAACAAATAAACACATAAATACACAAGGAGTAAACTATTTTAAAACAATGTGGGCTCAACCACATTGCCTGGTTTTTCCCTTCCAGAACCCATTTTTTGAAGGCAGGAATGAATGATGTCACTATTTACTCACCTCTTTCCAATGAAACCTCCAGGCCTTCCCCCCCCCCCCCTTTTCAGCCATCTTGAACATTCCTGTCCATTGTGGCTGATACATTTTACTTCCTTACAGGTTAACCCCAGCAATTAATTGGCTACTTTGGAGAGGAAAAAAAATATCATCTCTTTTTCAAAGTATTTCTTCAAGGAACTCTTATGCCCCTGTGTTACAATGTTATTTCAGTGGCACAGTGGGTTTCACTCTCCCTTTACGTATAGATCTCCCTGCTTTGAAGACTGCAAAAAATGTTGTTTTTAATTACCATTTTTCTTTCCCTTATTTGCCCACTTTCCCTTTAAGATTCTCTTAAACTGGCTTGGAGTCAAGTGAGCATGAGTACAGCATAAGAGCAGCTTAAGGGTGCAGGGCAGATATGCTCAGAGCATCTTTAGCAAGATCGATTGAAAACAAGTGATTGGGGTTATAAAAATTCTGGCAACTAAATTATTTCCCATTCTAAAATCTATATATCCCCAAAGTACATGAGGGTGGAGTGTCCTCCATTTTCTTTCTTAACTACCTTTCTGTGAACTGGTGGGCCTTTTTACTGCTAAAGAAGAAATTTGAATGTGGTTCTTCACAAAACCTAAGCCTTTATCATTCTGGACCTGTGCAAAACATTAAGGGGAACTTTTCTTTGAGAAAAGTGTGTGCAAAGTATTCCTTCAAAGTTGCCTCCTGAGATAGCACAGCCCTCTATTTTTCAAAGTGATGTGAACAGAAATTGCCACAAGGTCTTGCTTTATGTCACTCATGACATCATCCAGCCACTCTAGTAGCTAGAAGATACTTTTGTGTATATGCTGTGTATGGGTAGAATCTCTCCCAACCCTTCCAGTCAGTCACTAGAAGCACAGGAGGAAGCTTACAGGTATGTGCACAAGATGTTCAAAAGCCTCTTCTGTCTACTGAAACTGTCACACAAGCTCTTGGAATGATGAGGGAAATGAGGCAAAGCACCACTAATAAATTGTAGCAACCCCCAGGCATAATAATCTAAATAGTGAACAGCCAAAGAGGGCAAGCAGTTTACTTGCATATAAACTCTTTGCCCAATCTAGGAACAGTGAGCTGTAGGTGGTAACTGAAACATGGATACATCTGCAGAAAAAGAGAAAAGCACTGAGTGGAAAAATGGTGTGTGGCATGCTCTGATCCCAGAAATGTTGCATGATGATATTCAAATGGAAATGGGATTCAGATAAATGCTACACCTTTGATGTTTTATTCCCCAATATCTAGCTGCCACTCTTCCATGACACTTTCAATTTGGATAAAGATATATTTAGTCCAATGATATGTTTCTTCTATTTGCACCTGATATGTCTGTCTTATCTCTCTAAATACTTGCCTTAACTTTGATTCTCCTCCATTTCTGAACTGGATGTCTTTGGCCTAAAACATTCATTTAAATTCATATGTTCCACTGCATTGAGAAAAGTTTATTTGACTTACCTTTTTAAGCTAAATTGGAAAAAGAACACAATTCCTTTTAATGTAAAAGAGGAAACATTAGCAGATAACGCTTTAAGGCTTGGGTGGATGCTGAAGACAGCTATTTTGCTGTGTCTGTGTACTACTGAAACTCTCATTGTGTTTATCTGTCTGTGGAATTCCACATTACTCCTGTAGAACTGAAATTCCCATGATGTTCAGACCAGTTTTTTTCCTGCAAAGTTTTGGCCATTTCAGCATCCCTGCAGCCATGTGGTCATAATTTCCAACATTCCCTCCCAGCTTTCCACAAACAAAGTCAATGGGGAAGCCAGCAGGAAGTCAGAAATCACTCCCACTCCCACTGTTTTTTTGTCTGCCTGTAGTCATTCTGTTTCTTTGTTTAGGTAAGGAAATATTGACCTATTATTGAAGTTCATTTGCCACTACAATTGTTTTTCTATTTATGATACATACTCCTCTTAGATGATCACAGGACCATCCAACACTGGAGTAAAAAAAAATATGGTCAGCCTAAAATTTAATATTCATTCTGGTCACATCAGACTGTACTACCTTTTTCTCAAAGGATGACCCAATGGGTCACAGCAATAGAGTAACAATCTACTCTATTGCTAAAGATACTATTGCTAAGTATCTTCTGTGTTGTGGTGCCTGCCCTCTGGAATGCTATCCCTGCAGGGATCCATGTAGCTCCCACCCAAATGATGTTTCGAAAGTCTTTAAAAACTTGGTTGTTCTCATCCAACACCTTGGAGTAAGATGTCTGTGGAATCCTGTTGGTTATGTTTTCTGTTTGAGAGAATGTGTTTGTCAGGATGCATGGAATTTCCATTCTATTTTTTTCTATTTTAACATAACCTGTCCAAAGAAACAAATAATTATATTTATACTCCCCTGTTTAAAAACCACAAATAGATTCTTGTTAAATGAAAACATAAAAATAATTTGTATAGATTATTTAGATATGTGGGTTTTTTTAAACAAATAGCTGATATGATAGTGAAGGCCCAATCTACCCTACTCACTTTAAAACCACAATCAGGAAATTTAGTTTGAATGTCTGAGCAAATGCTTCTCCACTGATAGTAAATGTAATAAAACAGACATATATTCCAATAAAAAGAATGGATCTTTTATATATACAGCATTATCATGTGAGTATTTTTGTCCCTGGTATTCCTCATCCCCTGTATAAGTTAGGAAACAAGAGGACAGACAAAGTAGAAAGGAGAACTTTAAAATGGTCCCCTCTCCTCTCCACCTCCCACCCCTGATTATATGGTTGCCCCTGACCCTGCAAGCCTTTTAAAAGGGAGTTAAGCCCTGGTTCTTTCCCCAGTGCATGGATCAGGATGTATGGAGTTCCTCATTGATGAGTTATACTATATTTTAGTTGGGATTGTCATTTTATTGTTTGCTTGGGTTAGCAGTATGTGTGGTTTTCTTTGGATTTTTGTTTGATGATTTCTTCTACACCACCCAGAGTCATGTTGCCTCTGTTGGATGACTGTATATAGGTTCTAACTAAATCAACTGTTGGTTTCCCTGAATTTGGAACAATGTCATCAGGACAATTTATTGTCCTGTTCTTCTCCAGAGTTATCAGTTTTACTTCCACACCCTTCCATGTTTACTAAGAAGTAGACTTTTCTGGTGCACATCAACCTTCTATTTGCAATTTTCTTGGTACTGCATTCCATTTCAACCACTATATATCCTCTATGTCTGCTTTTATATTTTTTGATGTTAGGACTATTATAAATATTATTCTATGTGTGGGGGATAGTATGCCAGCCAAAGCCATGTTTCTTTTCTGTAAGATGTCTAGATAGGTTAAAAGTTATATCTGCAAGCTTGGATATGGTCAACTTATTACAGATATTACCAGGAAATAGTTGTTCCACAGCTTTGTAGAAAATAAATGTTCAAATCTGTTGTGTGCCAACTGCACTTCTGAATATGTGTATGTCTATGGGATCATATAAATGTCAGCCAGGGATCAGGTGAGTCTATAGCAACCTGTCCATTCAGTGAGATTTTTTTTTTAAATAAAGATTTCTTTGTTAGGTTCCAGTATCTGCATGAATAACAGCAATGGAGAAAAAGTACTTGGCCAAGAGTACTTAATGATACTATGGTATCTCACATCATTTTTATTCTCAGACACTCTCTTTCACAAGGGCTAGAAATAGGAAATAAAAATATTCCTGTCCCAGCATTGGCAGGACCCCCAAGAGTTGCTCCTGATAAGCACATTCCCTGCCATTGCTCAAATGATGTTAGCCTCCTGCAGCTAACTGCACTTTCAGCATGAATATCTGCTGGAGAAAGGCCAACATGCATAGAATTGGGTTTTGAGCCCAATGTGCATACAAAGGTTTGTACAAAGTCTATTATCTCGAGTATGACATAATTTGAATGATCTTGGTGGGCATGGAGCTTATCAAGAATACTTATAACAGCTTTTATTAATAACCACTGTATATTCTACAGTTTTGGAATACTGTTCCATGGGTACCATTTGGTGCTACAGACTGTTATCTTAAAGCATCCTAATTTATTTTCAGTAACCATAATGTCTTGGTATTTATTTTGAACAGTGGCTTTTCCCCCTTTTCCTTTAATTTTATTAGATAAATGTCAACAGTTCTACTAACACAACAGTTAGCATGTGTCTCTAATTAATTCTTAACCAGTTAATCAGCTGTAAGTTCAGTGTGAAACCAGATGGCTTTAAATTTCTAAGATATTCGGCAGAGGTTCTTTAAGGGGAAAAAAATCCTGCTTATAAATTCTGTCCTCAATCCAGGTTTGCTAATAGGCATTCAATATGTGTTCTGATTCAAGGTGAATTAAATTACTCTGAAAAATGAAAAATGGGGAAAGCTTTTGGCAGCTTGATTCACTGGCAAGGGCAAGGGATTGGGAATCAGGAGTCCTGCTTCACAGGATAAAATTAGGAAAATCACTTTGCACACATCTGTCCTTGCAACTAGAGGACACCAGTAAAGCATTGAAAGTTTTCCTTTCCTTTCCTTTCCTTTCCTTTCCTTTCCTTTCCTTTCCTTTCCTTTCAATAGACAGACAGATTCAATCCATTGACTGTGGCTCCATCAGATATGATATGATATAGAAAGTTACTGTGTCTACAATATCAAAGGATTGGATAAAAGAGGGAAGCTGATGAAAATGTGTTACTTTAATAGTTGTGGTTGTTTAAGGTTATTGGTTTATCATAGCATGTATGTGTATATATGTATATGTATATAGGGAAGAACTGAAGGAACAGCCTTTTTAATTATCTTAAATGCAAATATTATTAATAGCAATAAACTGTCTTTTTAAACTCAGTTTCTTTAAAAAAAGGTCCCTCTTCTAGGTAAAGAAAGGTCAGAAAAGTTTTCATGGATGGAATGTGGTTCTGGCATTTATCTTCCTTTCAATTTTTAAATTATTTTTCCAATGGTCTTCAACATCATAGTTTCCCATACTTGGTTCAATCACAAGTAGATATCATGAAGGAACCCCTCCCATGGAACATTTTTGCATCATGAAACATGTGGGCAGCCATGGACATTGCAAAGGGATGAAGAGCTGCACAGCAGATAGTAACAATAGCACTACTGTGCTTCACCAACTTGTAAAAATGTCATAAAAAAATAGAATTTTTTTTCTGTCCTTGCCTATTTGTAAAGAAACAAATCAAATCAAAATTAAATAACCATTTATTTTGATTTCAGTATAAAGAGTTTTCTTGTGAGGTGTCACAAAATAAAAATTAATCCCTATTTATATCTATATTCCCTGAAGTTCAAACTGTTTTTTTAAAAACTCTTTTTAATATTGCTTCCTAAAATAAAAGATGATAATCATTGAACAATTTACCATAATCTGAATTGCATAGGCTGATTGGTGAAAAAAATAAGGTTGTGTAGCATTTCCTGCTCTCTGGCTTTGGAATTTAATCTGAATATGCTTTTGTGTTTTATAACAATGTTTCTGTTAGCAAAATATTTGATGATCATGCTTATTTAAAAAAATAATAACTTAATCAACCATAGGCTAGATTCAGAGTTAGTCAAAGTAGACACCTTGAAATCAATGGAAATTTAGATAATCTTGGCTGCTCATGGCTAAATCTGACTCCAACCTAGTATTTATTTTGGACATAGTCTATCAGGATGTTCTGCAAAGCTCAGTTATTGTGAATGATCCATCCATACACTATGGCTAAGATAGGGATATAAGATGTGCAAACATACAAAATTATCTATTCATTTACTTAATATTTAAAATTAATATTTCCTTTCTTTACTTATAGAAAGTATAACATTTTATGTGCCCTACATAGAACGATTACATGGGAAAGAAAACCCTTCATTTGTACATTCTAAACAACAACAACTATTATCAACAGCCTCTGTTTACAAATGATAACCAAGCTAAAAAGCAAACAAAAGAAACATTTGTATCTGTCAGAAAATCCTCAATGAAATTTAATTACAATTTGCAGAATGCAGTTTAATACCAGTGGATTATTATTATTTTTTTGTTCTATTTGAAAGGTAATTCATCTGGAGTTTCTTGATATGCAAACACTGTTTCTTGGACACAATATTACTGTAATATTTAGAAAAATAAACTATACATCAGGGACTGGTTTAGACAAATATATGAAATAAGAAGGTTTTAGCTCTTAAAAAAGAATGATTGTTTTGAATTAAGGCTATTTATATTTTGGTTTAATATTTGACTATCTGCAGGTTTCTATGATTCAGTCATTACTGGGTGTTTTCTGTGTCCAGTGTCCTCTAACATTCCATTTGCTTGTTTTCTTGTTAAGTATAATGTCTTAGGTTAGTTTTTAATTCCATTAAATAAATTAGTCTACAAATGAGACCTGGGTATGGATGGACTTCTTTGCTTCTTCCCTTCATGGGAAAAGTGTATTTTTTACCAATTAAAACTGTTACCATTACCTCCTTACTTTGATACTCAGAACTACAAATAATATAATTGAAAACTTCCAATGCTACTGTTGAAACTATGTTTCAAGATATCCATGGGAATATAAGAATTGTCATTTAATAGCAGGTTTCCTAGTAACAGATGAAGGGTGAGAAAGAAACTGGACATGATCTAGCAGAGAGTCAATTTTATGGAAAACCTGCTACTGTTTCTGAAGGAATTTCTTCTCTGCAAAAAAATGCAGGAATGGATTTGGTGAGGTTACTTTGGGATCAAAATGGCTTGATCCACCAAAATCAAGTATCACAGCACTGAAGACTATTTTCCATTTATTCTCTGTTTACAAAAAAATATTGTGAAGTAGTATACTGTTTGTTGTTTATTCGTTAGTCGCTTCCGACTCTTCGTGACTTCATACTGTACACTGTATGCTTTGAGAAAATAAATACTGAAATAGTAGCACTTCAAAAAGTATATGCTGTACAGTATTAGGAGTTCTACCATAAAATATAGATTATAGAAAATTGCTTATAAAAGTTCATAAATGCAGATTTTCTTTTGCATTTCTTTTTAACTTGCAGCACATTTATCAATATTTATAATACTGGTATAATGCGACTGATGATGGCTGAAAGCAAAGGGGAACTGAGGAGCCTTATGATGAAGGTGAAAGAAGAAAGTGCAAAAGCTGGCTTGCAGCTAAACCTCAAAAAAACCAAGATTATGGCAACCAGCTTGATTGATAACTGGCAAATAGAGGGAGAAAATGTAGAAGCAGTGAAAGACTTTGTATTTCTAGGTGCGAAGATTACTGCAGATGCTGACTGCAGTCAGGAAATCAGAAGACGCTTAATCCTTGGGAGAAGAGCAATGACCAATCTCGATAAAATAGTTAACAGCAGAGACATCACACTGACAACAAAGGTCCGCATAGTTAAAGCAATGGTGTTCCCCGTAGTAACATATGGCTGTGAGAGCTGGACCATAAGGAAGGCTGAGAGAAGGAAGATCGATGCTTTGGAACTGTGGTGTTGGAGGAAAATTCTGAGAGTGCCTTGGACTGCAAGAAGATCAAACTAGTCCATACCCCAGGAAATAAAGCCAGACTGCTCACTTGAGGGAATGATAGTAAAGGCAAAATTGAAATACTTTGGCCACATAATGAGAAGACAGGACACCCTGGAGAAGGTGCTGATGCTAGGGAGAGTGGAGGGCAAAAGGAAGAGGGGCTGACCAAGGGCAAGGTGGATAGATGATATTCTAGAGGTGACGGATTTGTTCCTGGGGGAGCTGGGGGTGTTGACGACTGATAGGAAGCTCTGGCGTGGGCTGGTCCATGAAGTCACAAAGAGTCGAAAGCGACTAAACGAATAAACAACAATAATGCAACTGAACCACACAACTCTCTCTGATCCATACTTATTGCCAATGAATTCGTCTTTTCAGAATTCAATCAGAATATATTTAACTTGCAATTAACAAATCATTTGTCAATCAGACATTTTTAGCATACATGTGCATGTGAATAGATTTTCATACTTAGTTATCCCATCCTGTAACAAGCTTTCTGGTGTGTTTCAAATTCCCCCATACCCTTAATGGTTGGTTAAATGAAACCACATAAGCACATCTCCCTGTGTAAGCATGGTGAGTTCTTTTTTTAACAACAAACAGAAAACTTATGATACCATAACTTTTATTTCATTTTATTTGTCAATCCTTACTTTGTAGGCAAACTCTATTTCTAGATATTAACTCTCTTTGCAAATTAAGTATTTTATGGGTTGCATCGCAGATATGCCTCACTATCAGTTAATAACATGTGCTTGATGTGCCTTCATTCATGTGCTTTACTGGAAGCAAATGTCTTTATTGGAAAGTATATAAGAAACAAAAAAGAATAAAACAGCAGAAGTGAATTTAACATAAGAATAAGATGTAAATGGAATTACTGTTGCAAGAAAATATTCCATTATTTTCATACTTCAATTATCTCCCATTAGTTTATTATTAGAATAAAATGACTGCTTTGCCAGTGGTGGATCACATCAAACTGAAGATTAACTATTATTAATATTCTATCTGTCTGGGTTGCATTAACAATAGAGGATTAGCTATGCATAGAATTCTTAAATTTCAGTCAAGCAATGTTGTATTCCCCCCCCCCCAAGGCCACCTTATATCAGCAGTGTAATGGTTGCCTATTCTAACATACTCAGGTCCACAAGTAGGTTCTTTAGGAAAACTGATTTATTGAAAGAATAGTATGCAAATACAGAGAAAGCTGAGAATGAGAGAAAGCACGCCAAATACAAACTAAAAACCCTCGCTCCAAACCCGATCCCGTCCCTCGCCCTGCCATAGCAACCACCCCCTCCCAGGTGTTGAGGAGCGCTAGGCATCGGCCTGGGAAAGTAACCTTGAACACATGTCATAACCCAAACACACATTCCAGAACAACAACAAAGAGATTACAGCCCCGCACGGCTGAAATACCCCTCCCAGCAAATGACAGACATGGATCAGGAAACTGGCATGCGAAACGTTATGATGTACCCAGAACATTGGAACGATGAACATGACATACTGCCCCCCTTAAACAAACTAAAACTAAACTGCAGGAAGTAAATCAGGGAGCAGGCTTAGTAGGATAGGCAGCGTGAAAACGGGTAACTAACACAGGAGAATGAACATTGTGGGCAGCAACCCACTCTGGATGAGGGAAATGCTTCCAGCGAACAAGGTATTGCAGGGTAGAACGATGTCTGCGGGAATCAAGAATCTCCTTCACTTCAAAGTGTTGTTGACCATCAATCATAATAGGTGCAGGACATGAAGGTTGTGGATGCCAGCAATCTGACTGGTGAACAGGCTTGAGCAGGCTGCAATGAAAAACGGGGTGTAAATGCTTAAGATTATGGGGTAAGTCCAATTTAAACGCCACAGGATTGACCTGGTCTACAATAGGAAAAGGACCCACAAACTTGGGAGCTAATTTCTTAGAGGGCTGAGGCGACTTGATGAACTTGGTGGAGAGATAGGCTTTGTCCCCCACTTTAAAAGCTGGCTGGGGTGCCCGCCTTGTATCAGCGTGGCGCTTGTAAGCAGCCTGTGCATCTGCAAGTGCCTGTTGAATCTTGGGCCAGGAGTCCCCCAGGTGCGCAGCCCAGTCAGAGGGAGAAGAAGGCGGTGAAGCCGGTTGAGGCAGTTCGGGAATGGGGACGAAGTCCCGCCCAAACACGGTACGGAAAGCGACTTGCCCAGTGCTTTGATGCACTGCATTGTTGTAGGCGACCTCAGCAAATGGTAGGAGATCGACCCAATTGTCTTGTTGATAGTTTACAAAAGCACACAAGTATTGCTCCAGTGTTGAATTAAGCACCTCTGTAGATCCATCAGTCTCAGGATGCGATGCAGTGGACAATGCCTGCTTTGTGCCCACCAGTTTCATAAATGCCCACCAAAACTGGGAAGTAAACTGTGTCCCACGGTCAGTCACCAAATGGGCGGGGCTCCCGTGAAGCCTGTACATGTGTACCAGGAAGAGGCAGGCCAGCTGTTGGGCGGAGGGAATAGATGCGCATGGAATGAAATGGGCTTGTTTTGAGAAATAGTCTTTTACAACCCAAATCACAGTTTTCCTCTGACTTGGAGGTAAATCCACAATAAAGTCCATAGAAATTTCCTCCCAGGGGTGGGAGGGACTGGCCACTGGTTGCAGCAAGCCCTGAGGTTTTCCAACCTTCCGTTTGGACATGGCACACACTGGACAGGAGGCAACATAGTCCTTGACATCACGCCTTAGCGTGGGCCACCAAAACTGGCGCCGAACCAAGTGGAGGGTCTTTACAAACCCAAAGTGACCAGCCACTTTATCATCATGGGAGCGGAGCAAAATGTCCTTGCGTAAACCGTCAGGGACATAGAGATGGTCTTGCTTCCAAGCAAAACCCCGGTCAAAAGTAACAGTGCCTCTGTTCGCTTGCAACCAAGTGTCAGATTTCAGCTTGGAGAGAAACTGTTGTTGCACGTTAGAGGGAATTGGCAACCCTCCTCCCTCTGGTGAAACTGAAGCAGCGGGCTGCTGCGTGCGAGTCTGGCTCCGAGTGACAGCTGCCATACTCAATTGGGGCTCTGTCCATAATGTACCCACCACGTCAGGAACAGAGCCAGAATCCTGGGGTAAGCGGGAAAGTGCATCAGCTAGAAAGTTTTTCTTTCCCGGAATAAACTTCAACTTGAAATCAAAGCGGCTGAAGAATTGTGCCCACCTAATTTGCTTTGGGCTGAGCTTATGTGGCGCGCTGAGCGCTTCCAGATTTTTGTGATCAGTCCAAACCTCGAAAGGACATGTAACCCCCTCCAGCAAGTGGTGTCAAGTGTCCAAAGCAGCTTTAACTGCAAAAGCCTCTTTCTCCCAAATGTACCACCTCCGTTCCGTCTCAGAAAACATACGGGATAGGTAAGCACAGGGCTTCAGACAACCCGACTCATCAGCTTGCAGCAGGAGGGCCCCAATAGAGAAATCTGAGGCATCCACTTGAACCGCAAATGGTTTAGTAGGATCGGGATGCTGTAGAATGGGCTCAGCTGTAAAAAGCCATTTCGGTCTGTCAAAAGCCACCTGGCAAGCAGGTGTCCATTTCAGCAATGCTCCGGGGTTTTTCACCTTTCGGGTGTCCCCCAACCCTTTAGTTTTTAACAATTCAGTGAGAGGCAAAGCAATCTCAGCAAACCCTTGGATAAATTGTCGATAATAGTTAAGGAACCCCAGGAAACTTTGAAGCTGCCTACGCGTGCGTGGGCACTCCCATTCCAAAATGGCTTGGACCTTAGCAGGCCATTTCCACACCCTTGTCTGAAATTCGATAACCCAGATAGTCAAGCTGAGTCTTATGAAACTCACACTTAGACAATTTGGCATAAAGCTCAGCCTTCCTCAGCTTGCTGAGTACCTGTTTCACCAATTGTTCATGTTCTTCCATTGTTTCAGTATAAATCAACACATCATCCAAATACACAAGGACTCCTTTAAACAAATGGTCATGCAAGACCTCATTGATTAACTGCATAAAGACCCCAGGCACCCCCGCCAACCCAAATGGCAACACTTTATACTGAAAAGAGCCCAGAGGACAATTGAAGGCAGTTTTCCATTCATCCCCCTCCCGTATACAAATGCGGAAATACGCTTCCCTTAAATCCAATTTGGAGAATATCTTTCCCTTAGCCAGATGTGCTAACATGTCCTTGATGAGCGGTAAAGGATATTTATTTAATATTGGTACCGCGTTCAATCCGCGGAAATCTGTGCAGAGTCTTAAAGTTCCATCTTTCTTTGGTCTAAAGAGAACAGGGGCGCCCACGGGAGAATTGGCCAGCTCGATAAAACCCCTAGCCAAATTTTTATCCACAAACTCCCATAACATTGCCAACTCCTTCTGGGTCATAGCATAAATTTTAGGCTTGGGCAATTGTGCATTAGGGATTAACTCTATGGCACAGTCAGTCTTGCGATGCGGCAGCAGCTGATCTGCCTCTTTCTCGCCAAACATATCTGCAAAGTCCTGGTATTGTTCCGGCAGCCCTTCCAGTGGACCGCTGAGGAAATGCGGAGTTGCTGCTGCTGCCCTCCCCACAGCGCCGTTGTCCACGTCAACCCCCTCAGGGGCTTTGTAGAACCCATCTGCAAAAGTCACAGTCCTGTGCACCCAATTTATTTGTGGGTTCTGTTGGACAAACCAAGGCATCCCCAAAATGACAAACAGACCCCCCACAGGGGCCACCACAAAAGGCAGTTTCTCCCAGTGGCTGCCCATTTGCAATGCCACCATCCTTGTGGAGTGAGTCACCGGTTTCCCCCCCCGCTGTAGATCCATCCAATTGGGTGAAGATCATGGGCCATTTCAAAGGGAACGTGGGTAGCTCTAACGCAGCCACCACGTTAGGGTGCATTAAACACTGCGAGCACCCCGAATCGACCATTGCCCATACTTCAACAGTTCGGGTACGGGACCCCAATTTCACCTTCACTGTCAGCATAGGGAAGTTTCCACTCACCGAAGTGTGATTGTGCCCTTCCTCCTCCACCTGCCCAGCGGCACCCTTTAAAACAGGTGGCGGGCATTTCCCGCCAGCTGCTCCAGATCATGCTCCCCCTCATCTCCGAAGAAAGGGACCTCCTCCGGCTCGGCCTCCGCCAATGCCGCCTTCATCTTTCAGGGTAGGGATAGGGACTTCCCAGATGACTTTCCTGGCCAGTCTTCCATCTTTCCCTTCGGACACGCCGCCGCCCGGTGTCCTTCCTTCCCATATCGTAAGCATAGCCCTTTCGCATAGCGTCGCTCCTTCTCCTCCTCCCAGGCTCACTGGCTGGTCTTCCCTGAGGGGCCCGGGGTGTGCGACCCTTTACTGGGCTTGCCATATTTTAGCTCCCTTCTGTGAGTGAAAGTCTCTTGGGCATGCTCAGCCTTGCCCGCTAGTTGGATCCACTCATATAGCATGGTTGGGTCATCGCGCCCCAGGACCCACCACAACACCTCTGTTTCCAGTCCATCCTTGAAGAGCTCTATTAGTGTGGACTGGGACCAATCCTCAACTTTCCCAGCCAGCGCCTTAAACTCAAGCACATAGTCTGCCACAGATCGGGACCCTTTGCTCAGCCCCTTCAATGCCCGTTTTGCCCTTTCCTTAGCTAACGGGTCCTCAAAATGTTGCTTAAGCGTGAACAAGAACTCTTCGAAATCTTCCAATTCAGGGGCCTCCAATTGGCACAACTGCACGTACCAATCCGCCGCCCACCCCTTGAGCTTGGTAGCAATGGCATTGATTTTGCCCCATTCCGAACGGAAACTCTGCTCCCAATCCCCCATATAACTTTTTGTGTTAGTCAAGAAGAAGGACAACTTGGTGGGGTCCCCATCGAACTTGACGGTTAAGTCTTTGATCCCCGCACCGGGCGGCCCCCTTGCCATGCCTGGGCATTTCTCGTTCCTTACCGCCCCCAGGGATCTCCTCTCTGCTGGAGGGGATCTCGAGATCATCACCATCAGACCCCTCGCCTCACCCCGGTGCCGTGCCCTGCTTCTCTCCCATGGAGATGTCGGGGGCGACGAGGGGGTGGAATGCCTGCGACTGGAGCCCTCCCGTCCTCTCTCTGGTGAACCCCATGCCATCAACATTCTCTTCAACATGTATTCGACTGACTCCAACTTAGCCTCCATCAGCTTTATGCAGTCAGGGGTTAGTGATCTCTCGGGTGCGTCTTTTCTCACCACATTTGGAGACAGCGGGTACCTCTGCTTCCAGGATGCCTGAGCTGCCCCTGGCAGAGCCCCCGAGGCTTCATCCCAGGTGATATAACCCCCGGCCGAGGTCCCGGTCATCTCTGGGGTTTTCTTGCGCTCCTCCTCACCCCTCAGACTAGGGCTGGATTCTTCGCGACACTCCGGGGTCTCACTGCGGGGTGTCTTTTCTGCCCTTACCACGGTGGAGTCCGGTTCCCCCTCGCTCAACTCCTCACTCTCCATCTCTTGTAATTTTGGCTCACTCATCACTAGCGCTTCCCCTCACAGTGAAGTCTGGACAGGGGCTAGCGGAGAAATTTTATGGTTTTGGGATTCTCAGCTTTATGTAATGGTTGCCTATTCTAACATACTCAGGTCCACAAGTAGGTTCTTTAGGAAAACTGATTTATTGAAAGAATAGTATGCAAATACAGAGAAAGCTGAGAATGAGAGAAAGCACGCCAAATACAAACTAAAAACCCTCGCTCCAAACCCGATCCCGCCCCTCGCCCTGCCATAGCAACCACCCCCTCCCAGGTGTTGAGGAGTGCTAGGCATCGGCCTGGGAAAGTAACCTTGAACACATGTCATAACCCAAACACACATTCCAGAACAGCAGCAAAGAGATTACAACCCCGCACGGCTGAAATACCCCTCCCAGCAAATGACAGACACGGATCAGGAAACTGACATGCGAAACGTTACGATGTACCCAGAACATTGGAGCGATGAACATGACAAGCAGAAGAATTAACCAAGATTACAAATTGTACAGGACTAAAAGTTAGCATTTTCCAAACAGAAGAAAGTGGTAACAATGTTCCAGTGTTAGATGATGATGATGATGATGATGATGATGAAGATGATGATGATTCAGAAGTCAAATGCTCTTTCAAAGCAGAAGTTAAACCCCTATTTATAAGGAGCTTGTGTAAGACCTGAGAAACCCTTCTAAAAGCATTGGTCAAATATTACATGGGTGGATATCTCTGGGCAGTGAAAGCCACACTGGCCACAGAGGGCAGTTCCTAGTGACCGAAGAGGAAGAAAGTACCTACAGCAGCCTAAAGTGGCCAGCAGGCGGATTTCAGTGCTGATTATGTCAGTGCCCACATTGTTGATGAAATCTGCTAGATTGCATATGTGGCAGGAAAAAAAGCAGGGCCAAGGGAAGAGGGAAAATAAGGCTTTTAAGATGGAACATCTAAATATGACTTTAAGCTGCCTCAGCTGTGGGCTAAGGATGAGATAAGAGAAAAACTACTTTATGAGGATCTGACATTTAAACAAACAAAAAAACCAACCATGGTTAAAGGGACATGTTCATGCTTAAGATAGGGGACATGAGGAGAAGCCCTTAGAAGGCTTTAAAGCTCGAGGCCCTTTGGGCAAAGAAACAAACAGCAAATCAATAGTTACTTGTAAGTAATAAAGATCTTGATGTTCTATACATACATCTGCCATACTGAACAGAGAGGGAGCCAGGGCATGAAATCTCTATTTCCTCATCCCTGCTCCTTCATGGAGGCAACCCTGCCTATCAGAATGTGCTTGCCAGCAGTTGATACAACATGTTTGACTTGTTTAAATTAATCACCTAATAAGCATCACCAGTGGGAATAGAGTTAAACAGTAGTTCCTTTTGAGCAACAAATGAAGCATTGATATAACCCATCAATAAGCTTTTCCCCTATTTTCACACCAAATCATAATTTTATACTTCCTTTTCAGAATGAAACAAGAAATTGCATTTAACTGCATTTAATCCAATGTATTAATTAAATTAATTAATTCTAAATATTAAAAGCAGACCAGTAACTACACTATGAAAAGGGTTCCTAGCCAAACTAAACCAATTTAATGTAACTTTGATTAATTTGAAATTTTATTGATTATATGCAATTAATTTGATTGCTCCCCAGATGTCAGGAGAGCTGCTTGGGGCTTAGAGACAGATCCTGATGAAGTGGAGGGTGAGCAGGGAGCGAGCAACAATCTGAGCAGTTAGAGGAACCGGAATCCGCTAATAGATGTATTAGGGAATTAAAGCAAGGTCACTGCCCAGTGGCTGAATATGTCAGTGATTTCCATCTCTTGTCTCAAGACTTATGATGACGCTTCGGTGGATCAATTTCAGGAGGGACTATCCTCAGAAATTTTAGATGAACTTGCCAGAACCAAATGCCCACAACTCTTCAGTCTCTAATGCATTTATGCCTCCACATTGACAGTGAAAACTGAAGCGGCATAATTATATGGCTCCTTTCTCTGTCTCACCACAAGAAAACCAAGAACCTTTTATGGAAGAACCTATGCAAGTTGGGGGTGCTTGGCCTCGTCTCACTCAGGTCGAAAAGGATAGGCACCGACGTGAAGGTTTATGCTTCTATTGTGGAGGCCAAGGTCATTTTGCTGCCAATTGTCCCTCCAAGAAAATCGAGTCTTCCCAGCCAGGAAATGGAATCAGCCTGGCCTAAAGGGTTAATTAGGTTGGGCCAAGTTGGCAGCTAGTCAAACCCAGGTGCCCCGTATCATGCCTGCCAAAAACCTTGTTGTATCAGTTTCATTACATATTAGGGGAAAACTGGCTTTATTGGTCCAGGCCATGATTGATTCTAGGGCCACCACAAACTTCATGAATGAAAAGTTTGCCAAAAAGTGGAATATTCTGCAGCCTCCATTAATCAACTAGGTTGTCCTGCCCTAGTTGTTGTTAAGCCAAGAACCTAACTGGAAAACCCCCAGGCCTCTTGTTACTACTTCCTACACTGAAACATCCACGGGAAGCTGTGTCTATGGATTTTATTATGGACCTACCTGTGTCAAAGGGGGCATCAACAATTTTAGTAGTAGTAGACATGTTCACCAAAATGGCGCATTTCACTGCATGCTCCGGAATGCCCATGGCTCAAGAAACAGCTCTATTGTATATAAATCACATCTTCAAACTCCACAGATTGGCTTGCAGTATATTTTCAGATCGAGGCTCTCAATTCACTGCCCCGGTTCTGGCAGGCCCTTCTTAAGAACTTAGACATCCAAAGTCACATGTCCTTGGCACATCATCCGGAGTCCAAATGGGGAAGAGAACAGGTCAATGCCATCCTGGAACAATATTTACACTGCTATGTAAGTTTCCAACAGGATAATTAGACAAATCTAGCATTGGCAGAATTTGCTTATAACAATGCACAACAGATTTCAACTAGGATGTTTCCATTTCTGGCCAATTATGGGTTTCATCCTCGACTCTTTTCTTTGTCAGTTCTGGATTCCTCGGTCCCCACGTCAGATTGGTTCCTCCAAGAATTACAGGCAATTCACCAGGTACTTTATGGACAATTAGAAAAACCCAAGGAGGACTACAAACATTTTGTGGACTGGCATCATCAAGCAGGATGGACAGCTAGAAGGTCACCAGATTAATCACAGCTTCCACAGGAAAGGGCCCTAAAAAACAATGATCTAATTTCTCTGATGGGTATAATATAGATAGATGTTTAGAAGCCACACCTTCATTAAAAGTGGGTGATGTGGTGTGGCTTCTAAACATCTATCTACATTATGCCCATCAGAGAAATTAGATCATTGGTTTTTAGGACCCTTTCCTGTGGAAGCTGTGATTAACCTGGTGACCTTCTAGCTGTCCATCCTGTTTTTCATAGATCCCTTTTGGTCCCTGCTATGGCCACCAGCTCACACAGGTCTGTAATATCTCCACCCCCTCCCATTGAAATTCATGGGGAGCCCAAATATAAAGTAGCTCACATATTGGACTCTCACATTCGCCGTGGACACCTTCAATATCTAATTGATTGGAAAGGGTATGAACATGAGGAAAATTCTTGAGAAGACAAAAGCAATGTGCATGCTCCCATCCGTATTCAACGATTTCACCACCAATATCCACAGAAACCGAAACCACAAAAGGTGAGGGAGGAGGGTCCTGGGCGGGGGGGGGGGTGTACTGTCAGGAAAGCAGCTTGGGGCTTAGAGACAGATCCTGATGAGGAGGGTGAGCATAAAGCTGGAAGTGAGCAGCAATCTGAGAGGTTAGAGGAAGTGGAGTCAAGCAGTGAGCAGCAAGAACAGGCACCACTGATTGACGAGGATGAGGACATTGGTCTGCCACCTCCCCCAGTGCTTGAGAGCAAAGAGCAGAGAGGCAAGCAGAGCAACAGAGGTGATTGTAGCTCCTTGCACACAAGAGACATGCTGTCATGAGCACTGATGGTGAGCAGGATGGGGCCCCTATCCAGGGGGGGAAACACATGCGTAGTAGCAAGAATTTGAGCTGTCATTCAAAGAGACACAGAACAGACCCGCCTTGACTTTTGGGGTGTATCTGTATGGGTTTTCTCACACTTCTTCAGTTTGTTAGCATTTTCTGTCTACTGTAGCAGTAATAAAATGCTAGAGACTTATTCCTCGTCTCGGCGTGGTTCTTGCTTGTCAGAACACATGCCTTGCTCTGGAACCGAGGCTATATAAAGAGTGCCATGAGCCAGGAGAGGTTGTCAGGGACAACTGTTCATTATAGATCCTTTGCCTTGCCTTGAATCTGAAAAAGAATTGCCTTGTAATAATATTGACTAGCATCATGACTAATTACAATTACCTTGCATTGTACCTTGCTGGAAAACTGAAAAAAATTCTTGGAGCAGGGTCAATTTCCTGAACAGGGGAGGTGTTGCTTTTATTGACTGTAATTGTTAATAAACCTTGAATTGTTTCTCCCTGTGTGTGTGCCTTAGTTGGAACAAGACACCAGATAATAGATTATCCTTTTTTTTTCACATTAAAAAAAATCCTATTTTGGACAAACTATAAATGGACACCTTCTCTATGGAACAGGGAGGAGGACATGGGTTGTACACTTCAGCTTTAATAAGTTTTGCTATGCCATTCAGACATTTTTTTTTTTTTTTTTTACTCTCCCTTGGGGCATCTTGAAGCAGAATACTTCATTCTTCTGAATGGTAGAGCCAATCCTGGAAGTAACCATGCAGATGGTTCACATTTGAAAGATACCAGAAATAATCTCCAACTCCTTAACTTATGACAATCGTTATTAGAACTTTACAACACACATAAGTTGCTATGAGGAAGAAATCTGCTCTACCAAAATCCTGAGTGAACCATCTTGAACATACAGTAATTCTCTGCATGTGAGATAAGTCAGGTTAGAGACGAGATTAGAAGGGTCTAACTTGGTCAATAGACTTTTATAGGCAATTGATTTCTTAGATGACAGGAAGGAAGATCTGTATTTTAAGAGAGTTTGGCATATTTCCAACCAACAGCTCCCTCCCTCCCTCCCTCCCTCCCTCCTTCCCTCCCTCCTTTCTTTTTTTCTTTCATACAGGGAGAGTTGTTGTTGTTTATTCGTTTAGTCGCTTCCGACTCTTCGTGACTTCATGGACCAGCCCACGCCAGAGCTTCCTGTCGGTCGTCAACACCCACAGCTCCCCCAGGGACGAGTCCGTCACCTCTAGAATATCATCCATCCATCTTGCCCTTGGTCGGCCCCTCTTCCTTTTGCCTTCCACTCTACCTAGCATCAGCATCTTCTCCAGGGTGTCCTGTCTTCTCATTATGTGGCCAAAGTATTTCAGTTTTGCCTTTAATATCATTCCCTCAAGTGAGCAGTCTGGCTTTATTTCCTGGAGGATGGACTGGTTGGATCTTCTTGCAGTCCAAGGCACTCTCAGAATTTTCCTCCAACACCACAGTTCAAAAGCATCGATCTTCCTTCGCTCAGCCTTCCTTATGGTCCAGCTCTCGCAGCCATATGTTACTACAGGGAACACCATTGCTTTAACTATGCGGGCCTTTGTTGTCAGTGTGATGTCTCTGCTCTTAACTATTTTATCGAGATTTGTCATTGCTCTTCTTCCAAGGATTAAGCGTCTTCTGATTTCCTGACTGCAGTCAGCATCTGCAGTAATCTTTGCACCTAGGAATACAAAGTCTTTCACTGCTTCTACATTTTCTCCCTCTATTTGCCAGTTATCAATCAAGCTGGTTGCCATAATCTTGGTTTTTTTGAGGTTTAGCTGCAAACCAGCTTTTGCACTTTCTTCTTTCACCTTCATCATAAGGCTCCTCAGTTCCTCTTCACTTTCAGCCATCAAAGTGGTATCATCTGCATATCTGAGATTGTTAATGTTTCTTCCAGAGATTTTAACTCCAGCCTTGGATTCCTCAAGGCCAGCTTGTCGCATGATGTGTTCTGCATACAAGTTGAATAGGTAGGGTGAGAGTATACAGCCCTGCCGTACTCCTTTCCCAATCTTAAACCAGTCTGTTGTTCCGTGGTCTGTTCTTACTGTTGCTACTTGGTCGTTATACAGATTCTTCAGGAGGCATACAAGATGACTTGGTATCCCCATACCACTAAGAACTTGCCACAATTTGTTATGGTCCACACAGTCAAAGGCTTTAGAATAGTCAATAAAACAGAAATAGATGTTTTTCTGAAACTCCCTGGCTTTTTCCATTATCCAGCGGATATTGGCAATTTGGTCTCTAGTTCCTCTGCCTTTTCTAAACCCAGCTTGTACATCTGGCAATTCTCGCTCCATGAATTGCTGAAGTCTACCTTGCAGGATCTTGAGCATTACCTTACTGGCATGTGAAATGAGTGCCACTGTTCGATAGTTTGAACATTCTTTAGTGTTTCCCTTTTTTGGTATGGGGATATAAGTTGATTTTTTCCAGTCTGATGGCCATTCTTGTGTTTTCCAAATTTGCTGGCATATAGCATGCATTACCTTGACAGCATCATCTTGCAAGATTTTGAACAGTTCAGCTGGGATGCCGTCGTCTCCTGTTGCCTTGTTATTAGCAATGCTTCTTAAGGCCCACTCAACCTCACTCTTCAGGATGTCTGGCTCTAGCTCACCGACCACACTGTCAAAGCTATCCCCGATATTGTTATCCTTCCTATACAGGTCTTCTGTATATTCTTGCCACCTTTTCTTGATCTCTTCTTTTTCTGTTAGGTCCTTGCCATCTTTGTTTTTGATCATACCCATTTTTGCCTGGAATTTACCTCCAATGTTTCTAATTTTCTGGAAGAGGTCTCTTGTCCTTCCTATTCTATTGTCTTCTTCCACTTCCGCGCATTGCTTGTTTAAAAATAATTCCTTATCTCTTCTGGCTAACCTCTGGAATTTTGCATTTAATTGGGCATATCTCCCCCTATCACTGTTGCCTTTTGCTTTCCTTCTTTCTTGGGCTACTTCTAGTGTCTCAGCAGACAGCCATTTTGCCTTCTTGGTTTTCTCTTTCTTTGGGATGTATTTTGTTGCCGCCTCCTGAACAATGCTGCCAACTTCTGTCCAGAGTTCTTCCGGGACCCTATCTACTAAATCCAGTCCCTTAAATCGATTCTTCACCTCCACTGCATATTCCTTAGGAATATTAGTGAGCTCATATCTAGCTGATCTCTGGGTCTTCCCTAATCTCTTTAGTCTGATCCTAAATTGTGCAAGAAGAAGTTCGTGATCTGAACTACAGTCAGCTCCAGGCCTTGTTTTTACTGACTGTACAGATGTCCGCCACCTTTGGCTGCAAAGGATGTAATCAATCTGATTTCGGTGTTGTCCATCTGGTGAAGTCCATGTATAAAGCCGTCTCTTAGGTTGTTGGAAGAGAGTGTTTGTTATGCAGAGTGAATTGTCTTGGCAAAATTCTATCAGCCTGTGTCCTGCTTCGTTTTGTTCTCCCAGGCCATACTTACCTGTAATTCGAGGTGTCATTTGACTGCCCACCTTAGCATTCCAGTCTCCTGTGATGAAAATAACATCTCTTTTAGGCGTGTTGTCCAGTAGGTGCTGCAGATCCTCATAGAACTGCTCTACTTCAGCTTCTTCAGCATTTGTGGTTGGGGCGTATATTTGGATCACTGTGATGTTAGATGGCTTGCCCTGAATTCGAATTGAGATCATTCTGTCGTTTTTTGGGTTGTATCCAAGCACTGCTTTAGCCACTTTACTATTAATTATGAAGGCTACTCCATTTCTTCTGTGGTCCTCTTGTCCGCAGTAGTAGATCTGGTGGTCATTTGATGTGAAATGGCCCATTCCAGTCCATTTCAGTTCACTGACACCCAGAATGTCTATCTTTAATCTTGTCATCTCACCAATAACCACATCCAATTTGCCCTGGCTCATAGATCTTACATTCCAGGTTCCGATGGTGTGTTGATCCTTAGAGCATCGGATTCGCCGTTCACCACCAGCACCGTCGGCCGCTAGCCGTCCTTTCGGCTTTGAGCTAGCTGCGTCATCACGTCTGGGGCTAGTTGAGCTCATCCTCTGTTCCTCCCCAGTAGCATTTTGACCATCTTCCGACCTGGGGGTCTCATCTTCCGATGGTATACCGACATATCTCTGGTTGTACTGATCCATTTAGTTTTCACGGCAAGAATACTGAGGTGGGTTGCCATTACCTTCCCCAGGGATCGCATTTAGTCTGACCTCTCTGTCATGACCTTCCCGTCTTGGGTGGCCCTTCACGGTTTAGCTCATGGCATCATTGAGGTGCTCAAGCTCCAGCACCACGACAAGGTAACAATCCTTTGCTGAAGACAGGGAGAGTAGGAACATATTAATAGGGACATATAATGAATGGATATAAGCTCTGTATAGCCTACACAATATAAACTCATATTGCAGAAATGTTCTTAATGTATTTGTAACAAAAATAAGGAAATACATGAACTTCTTAATCTACTTCTACCTCTGTTTTCCTTTGTTGTCAAAGTGTCCTTTAAAACTGTTTACATTCTGAGTCTGATCACATCATTCCTACCCCCAACCACAGTAACACAATACCTAGGGAAACAAGGATAGTTTTCTACAGGTGAGATACTGTACCTTCCTTCAAATAGTGGTTACAATATCAGTAGTAGATTTCCCTAACCTATTCTTTCATATTTATAACAAAGTGGTTGTCAAAGTGATGGGATCTAGAAGCATCTCTCTCCCTATCATCTCTCCACACTCAAAGTCCAATTTCCATGATAGTAAAGGTAAAGGTTTCCCTTGACGTAAAGTCCAGTCGTGTCCAACTCTAGGGGGCGGTGCTCATCTCCGTTTCTAAGCCTTGGAGCTGGCGTTGTCCGTAAGGACCCGTCCGTGGTCATGTGGCCAGCATGATGACACGGAATGCCGTTACCTTCCCGCCGAAGCGGTACCTATTGATCTACTCACATTTGCATGTTTTTGAACTGCTAGGTGAGCAGAAGCTGGGACTAGCAACGGGAACTCACCCCGCCGCGCGGTTTCGAACCGCCGACCTTCCAATCGGCAGCTCAGCGGTTCAACCCGCAGCACCACCGCGTCATGGCAAAATATTGCATTTGTCGAAAGGCACTCTTCAGGGTATATGGACAATATTACCCTGTATTAGACATGTATGTGACTAAGTGCCAAGAAGTTCTCCAAGTATACATGTGAAAACTACCTTCAGAGAAGAACCATGACTTACCACTATATTTCCTCAAGTGTAGGATTTCTCTGTAGCGATAGAGAACTTTTTCTCATGAATGTTCATGAGAGAGGCATGAGAAAGCTTTGCCCATTTTTTTATCCAAATTAGAACATTGCTGCACTTCCATTATCATGCTTGAAAATTCAGTAGTAATGGACAGTCTATCTCTTAAGAAATAATCACTCTTTGAGGTATTGTAACATCTTTCTCAGCAATTCATCTTTTCCCAAGATGCCAGAATCATGGATTTATCAGTTAATTAAGGCCAATTTTTATTCTGTGATGTTGATATGTAGTTCCAGCTTTTGGCCTCCTTTTGTGGCTCCAGAATTCCCCAAGCTTCATTATTGAGCCATTAAATCCACTGAGTTTCTGGACCACTGACAGTGCTAGGCATTTGTGCTGCTTCAGTTATGACAATGATTTACAACTACTTGACCTTTCTGAGAGAGACAAAAACTTGGTTTCTGAAAGCTTGGCTGCTTAACTTCATTTCAAATTCAATTTCTTAACAGAATATAAAATTATCTTTGACACAGAGACTAATGACATTAGCACTGCTGAATTGGAAGCAGATGAAATCTAAGGCCTGGGTAACAATAGTAATGATAATGGTGACATATGGCTGATTTTTTTTTTTTTTTAATGCAAGTGAAAAAGAATTGGAGAAATGCCTTCTAGGTATATGGAAGAACAATGGAAGTTGCATATGAAACAAGTGTTGTAAAAGCAATCATTGCAGTGATGTGTTGAACCCAATGATGAGCACAATATTAGCAGAAATATTAAAACAGTTTTGCATTTTTATTAGATTTTTCCTGAAGTTAAATCTCCAATCTCAGATGATGGTGCCCAGCTAATCTTGGCTGATCTTGAAAAAAGATGAACAAAGTATGAATTAATTAGTATTTTGATGGTAGACCATCTGAAGATCCCAGAAATGTAGGTTAGACTGAGAAGCTGAAATTAAAAAGAAACGTAGAAGAAGGCAATAACAAAGCAGTTTCATATTATTGACAAGAAAGCTATGTGGTATGTCCATGTAATTTTCAGAGGTTAAGCTTGATTCGAGGGAGGCTTTTCTTCCTGTTTTTAAAAGTTCCATTCATGACTATGGTTTCATTTTTGCTGAATTTTTTAGTAATAACTCTACTGATTCAACAATCACTTGTTCATTTATTTGTTTACTAAATATATATGACCACCCAACTCTCAAACTGTGATTCAATAGGGCAGGTGTTACAACAGAGATGACATGCCTCTTGGATCCCAACAGATGACATTGTTTTATAGAAGGGACCTGGAACATGCCCACCTCCTTATGGGACAGGCAGAAACAACTGGAAACATTTTGGGTCCCTTCTCTGAAGCAATGTCATCTTCAGAGACCCAAGACACACGTCTTCCTGCAAAATACCTGATCTTGTGAAGGTTATTACTTATTTTCCAATTTGTCCTCAAAACTACCTCTTTTGTGAGACAGGAAGGATGAATACAGAAGATGGGCTCCATTCTCAAAATGTCTTCATCATTCTATCTTTCATTTTTTTCCTGAACTATTTGCTTGATTTCCACCATGCCAACTTCCACACAGGAAGTCTAGTTCACAGAGTCTTTCCCTGCCTGAAAGAATTTCTCCAACAAAGAGTTGGCACTCCTCATAAAAGCAAAACATCACACAATAAAATCTGTTCTTATGAATATTTGTAAATAACAAACATGAAAGAAGCAGAAATTTAATATTTCAGATGTAGCTGTTCGTTAAAAAAAAATCTAGTCACAAATATTTTTCTTTACAGTTTTGCTAGTAAGCAATTTGTTACCGAAGTAACAAAGACAGAAAATAACAATGGCAACGAAAGAACTAGCATGCCAAAAGGGAACCTTACTGCCCATGGATTATCTTGGTTTTATCAGTGGCCAACATGCAATAGGGACAGCCAACCTACTGGACAGAATACATTTTCTCAAACAAAAGCCTGTAAAAATTAGATGTTATCATTAATTAGTTCTTCCACCTGTCCCATAGTAACAAAGCCACAATTATCGAGTTTTGGCAACCTGAGGTTGAATCCTGAGCATTTATTACATTTAAAGTATATAGTATGCTGCTTTTCTTGCAAGAGTTCTATATGGCATATACTGCAGTTTCTCCTCTCATTTTTCCCCACAATAGTCCTGAAAGTTAGGTTGGACTGAGACAGAATCACTGGTCCCAAATCATCCAGTGTGTCCTAACAGCCAGGAACCATGCTGAGACAAGGAGTAGGTCTCTAGTGTTTTATTACTGCTACATAACAGAGAATCCTAACAAACTGAAGAAGTGTGGGAAAACCCAGACCCAAAGGCTAAGGTGGGCCTGATCTGTGTCTCTTTGAATGGCCACCTAATTCCTCAGTACTACGCATGCGCTTTACAGCCTGGATGGGAGCCCCCTGCTCACCATCCTCACTCATGACACAGTGACTGCCAAAGGCTGCGGGTGTACTAAAATCTAGGTCTCCCCTTCCTAGTCCAACAGCTTAATTACTAAACTGCACTGGCTCTTTTCCCCACTACTGTCCCATCAGTTCCTTGTGCTCTCTTGTATGTAGATGAAACTGCATGTTTTATTTTTATTTATTAAATATTTACAGTTTCCCTTTCTGCTTCAAAAGGACTTGCAGGTGAAGTTCAATTTAACCTTCTCTCCTGAAATTAAATATATATATATATATCTTCTGTTCTCCATTCATATTAACCTGATGCTATCTTTAAATAAACAATTTCCCTAGGAGGAATAGATCCTTTCCAATTACAAGAATGGCGGATATACCAAGTCATCTAAAAAACATTCCACTGGGGCTCATGGGATTCATTAGAGGAAGCATCTGAGGAAGAGATTTAAAAAAAGCCAAAATTGCATCTGTCAGACTCCCCAATCAAATGTTCCCAGAACATGTTTATCGGACTCACATCCATCTTCATGAAACCTGTGTCAGCAGACTGCAAGTTGCCAGCCGGAGGGGGAGTTTGACTGGAGTGTGAATTATTTTGTTTGGGTTAGATATCTCTGCCCAAGGTTAACGGCCAGCATACCATTCAAGCCACCTGCTGATATGGGGAGGTGCATGCTTTGGAGGGTAGTAAGGGGGGGAATTAGAAGTTTGTGTGATTTTAAACTGCAGAACGTGCGGACAACACCATTTTGTATCAAACATTTGTATCGGATTTTGCTTCATTAAACAGGTAAATGAGCAAAAGTCTCTGGACTGTCATTGAGTGAATGCTTGAGTGTTCTGGCCACTACATAAAGTTGTAAATCCTTCACCTAGAGACTCTACCTGGTGATTTAATACCCAGTTGAGAGTTGAGGAAAATGTCCAAGAAACTGAGACCGAGGGCCAAGGAGTCCTCACCCTCAGAAGATACTGACAAAACCATCCTTTATGTGAAAGCAGTAGAGGAGATAGAGGAGCTGATAGAAGATGCTGGGAGTGATGTGGTCAAAGAGTATGTGGAGGCTGTAATAGACTATGTCGCCGAGCAAGAGAGTGCACTCATTACCCTGGATTTGGTTCAAGAACCCCTGACACTGGAGATGAAGGGACCATGCCCAGAGTCGGGACTGGCTGCGATGGCCCTCGGAGGGGGAGAAGTGGGGATTCCCCAGCCCATCAAGGCCCAGGTGAGGTTCCTGAGTCCAGCTTCTAGGGGTCCAGGAGTGAGAAGACTGCTACCCCCAAAAAAGTCTGGGGTTTGGAAGCAAGAATGCTTACTATGGAAGAGATGATGCAGCACATGTTGAAGGTAATCAACTACTCGATGTCCCAACAAGATGAAGGGTCGGCCACACCCTCCAGGAAAACCTCACCTGACCGAAGCAGGGGCACTGACCAGTGACACTGCCCAGACTATCCCCTCACCACCTAGGGCCAGCAGAAGTGGAGGGCAATCAGTGACTTGGGATGATCCGGGAGCCAGACCCATAGCTCCAGCCCCTGAGAGGAGCATGCCCAGAGATCTCCAAGCTAAATTTAATGGAGATCCTCAGCAATTGTCATTCTTTGTGACAAATGTGTTGATCTATATGTGGGAGTGTGGGGGCTTCTTCTTGACTGAGTAAGCCAAGGTGAGCCAGGTGGGGGCTAAGCTGAGGGGTGCTGTGGCAGATTGGCTTGTGCACCTCCATGATGCCATGGTCCCCGAACTACATAGTCTGAAGGAATTTTTGAGGACCATGAGACAGAGGTTTGAGGACCCATTAGATAAGCTCAGAGCAAAGACCATGTTGCAGCAGCTGAGACAAAGGGAGGAAAGCATAACAGAGTTTGCCATGGAGTTTAAGGCTCTGGCAGGTAAAATACTAGACCGGTCCGAAGCTACTAAAGTGGATTACTTTAAACGGGGGCTACAACCTGAAATCCTATGATGGGCCCTCTGCTGAGGCGATCCACCCACATTGAGAAAGTGGATCTGTTTGGCAGGACAGGTGGAAAATACTCAGTATCAGTTCTGCAGACAGCTGTGAGGCCAAGCTGCTGGCAGAAATACTGTGGGCCCCAGGCAGATGTCCTTGGCCCCGAGGAAACCATTCAGATCCAGGAACGAAGCTAAGGACAAAGGCTGGAAGAGGGGGAGCTGCTATAAGTGTTGGAAAGACACCCATCAAGCTTCGGCGTGCCCACATGGGGGAGTTGGGGCAGTGGAGAAATCTGGTGGAAAATCAGCCAAGCCCACTCCAGTGAAGCACAAAAGCTCAGCAGCAGCTGTGATGGCACACAAGGAACCAGTGGCCCAAATCCCTGAGGACTTCGAGAGAGACTCCGAGGAGGAATTCCCACAGCCGGCAGGAAACGAGGCACACCTGTTCTGAATCGGGCCAATGAACAGATAGAGAATCACAGGCACAAAACTCCCTCCTCCAAGGAAGAGGATGATGAAGACCCAATGGTGAGTGATGACTGTTCCACTTTATTCAAGTTGAGCTAAAAAACCTAAGAACCTGGCACAAAGCTAATGTTAGATTCTGGGTGCACCAAATGCTTAATCCACCCAGCTCTCATTAATACCCTGAATCTTAAAGTGAAGAAACTCAAACAACCTATAGTTTTTACCCAGACGGATGGAACTGTGGCTCATGGAAGACCTGTAGAGTTCCATACTGAAACTGTTGCCATGTGCATAGGGGGCTACAAAGAGACTTTGAAATTCATAGTGGCCCCTATTGCCAATTATTCGATTATTCTGGGTCTTCCTTGGTTGAAAAGCAGGAAACCACAAGTGTAATGGGAGACTGGTGGCTTAAAATTCACCAATGGGGCTTATGCTACTGTAGAGCAGGAGGTTAAGCACCCCTCCCCAAGCCAGTTTGCTGGAACTCTGATTAGGCAATGCCAGACACTAGCCACCAAAGCTGAATCTTTGATCCCCAGTCAGTATTGAGATTTTTCTGACATTTTTGATGAGAGGGAATCAGATCAGTTGCCTCCCCATAGAAAAACTGACTGTGCCATTGAAATTGACCCTAAAGCCAAATTGCCAAAGCTAAAAATGTATGCCATGTCAGAAACAGAAAAGAAAGTGTTGAGAGAGGTCATAGATAAGAACCTGGCCAGGGGATTCGTTGAGCCAAACAACTCACCAATGGCTATATTTTACCAACAAAGTTTACAACTTCACCGTTTGCTTATTTATTGTCTCCAAATTCACATAAAAAGAAACACTGGCCCTTGGCAAAACATTTCCTCTTTCTATGTAGATTTTCACACAGTCCTATGGAGGCTGGGGTCATTTGAGTGATGTCAGCATATTACCAAGAATATTAGCTTGATATATACTTCTACTTACAAGGCACCTGAATAGGGCTTGAGTTTCCTGTATTTTTTCTAGGTGGAATTTGTCATTTCTCTTTCCAGTTCAGTGTTTTTCATTTGTTCATGTCTCAGTTCTTCTGTGCCCCTATCCATAATCTTGTCATTCTTTTGAGAAAAAATCCCCTCAAGTAAGCAGAAAGTCATGACTTTTTTAAAGCTTATTTCAGTTTTGGAGAGATTGATGATCTTTTGAAGAGTTTTTGTTTTTTAAAGAACACATTTTCAGCGCTATGCTTGAACTTCTACCACGTATACTGTAACAAAACATTTACCATCTATTTAGCTAATTAGCAGCCTGAAATAGCTTAAAGGAAGGAGGACCAACCAAACATCTGCAAACAATCTCTTTTGGATTAATTTCTTTTATAGGAGAAAATGATGGAGGTTTAAGATATAGGTACAATATTCAGGAAGATGCAAACTATGGCAGGAGGAAAAAAAAAATATGACTTTCCTTCTGTGACAAGCACTGTGCTAATTACTGTATGCTAATTAGAGATGCACAAGTTCAGTTGTTTTCATTCTGGAAATGTTGCAGAAGAACTAGATTTTCAATAGCTTGGAATTTTCATTAAGGAATACTATGAAGATTTAGAAGCCTGCAGAATATTTCACGTGTCTTCTGATTGCAGTATACAAGCTGAAGATTTCTATCATTTAGAAGTTTTGAAATAGTTCTTATATTCTGGGAACCAACAGAACTTTTTCTGAGTCAATTTCCTGCTTCTCCTTCTGGTCAATGTTGCCCCCCCCCATTATTTTTAAAATGTGTTTGCTTAGGATAAATTTATATAATTTAACTCTGGAAGAATGATAAGTTATACCTGCTACACAATCTATGCTGGTTTTGAGAGTAAATCTAAACTTTGCAAGTTATGCTTGTAAGCTAGTACATGGACAGACATCTCATTCACCATTATGATTTTAAATAAACTAGATTATATATCTGGGATGTTTATAGTAAGACTTCATATTGTAAAAAAAATAAAAAAAAGTTTGTGATTTATTTAAAGCAATTGTGTCCTGTGTTTCTGCTGAAAAATTCCCCTGAGTAGCAAGAGTATCCATGTTTGTGTGTGTCAGCAGTGACAAAATGGTAGATGTGACTAAGATGATTGAAACCCCACTCCTTTTTACATGTGTGCAATTATTGTGATGCACTTCAGAAAGGGGTAGGATTCCAGTTGTCCAGCTGACATGCTTGAACCCCTTTGCAGATGCTAATCTATCATCAGTAAAATAAGACAACCCTTGCCCATACGTATTATCATCAACAACATCTTCCTCCTCATCATCATTATCCAAAATGGAAAAAGGCATTCTTATAATGATCAATTGGAAAACAGTTCAAGGAGAGAAGAAATCTGATGAAACTAATATTTCAGTAGAACTCATAGAATTCCCATTTCATCACCTTCTCTTGCAACTTGATGAAATGGATGTTGCCAGGTGACAGTTCAGGAAATAGAACTGGATGGAAATACTAGAAGAATTTTTTTTTAAAAAAAACTAAAGGTATTAATTCAATTTGGCCTGAGACATGTGACATTGATAAGCAGCTTTTGGCTGGTACTTCATCCCAGTTGGTTCCAATTTAGTCTAAATTTCTTTGGAACTTTTGAGTTCAGATTGTAAAATTGTACAGCATTCTGTAAATTCTTCTGGTGTTCAGTTGAGACTGAGGCAGGACATCTGTGATAAAAAAAGTAAAATTCAAACAAAAAGCACCAAATTCTCTCCTATGTGTAACAGAAATGTATTTATATATCTCTGATGTCCAGATAAATATGTGATAAGGTTTTCAGTGGACTATTCATTTTGATCTTTTCATCTACACTAGAATGTAGCAATATTATACTTATTTCTTTCAGTCTTCCCTCAGCCCATAAGTTCCATCTTATTTATTTATTTATTTATTTAGGTCCCTTCAAGTCAGTGTTGACTCCTGGAAACTATCTGGACAAGTCCCTGCAGTATTCTTGGCTAGATTTTCAAAAGTGGGTTGCCATTGCCTCCTTCCTAGGGCTGAGAGAGAGGGACTGGCCCAAGGTCACACAGCTGGCTTCATGCCTAAGGCAGGATTAGAACTCAGTCTCCCAGTTTCTAGCCTGGTACCTTAACCACGACACTAAAATGGTCCTTGTTCCATCTTAAAGAACTTATAAAATTAACACATTCACCGCTGAGCTGTGCTGGACTCATAATATCTTTAGGTGTATTGTCAGTAGACCAAGATTATTTATTGGTCCAAGTCCTAAATCCATGTGCATATCAATTCAAAGATCTTGGGAAACCTAAAAACTATTCAGTAAAGGACATTACATATCAGTCTTCCTTTGAAAGAAGATACATAACTGAGGGGAAGTTCATGGTAATGCAGACTGGATTGCAGTCATAAGTTATGATCTACAGGAATATTAATATCTGATAGAAGAAAATGGTGACTAATTTCATGAGAACATTCTTGCTGACAGAAGTTGAAAAGTTCAGGTGCAGTTAGTGGACAAATACATATCAGCAAGTTCCAAATCATTTCAAAAAACACTATCCTCTCTTGGACAATTATGCAGGGTTAATTTTTTCATCTTGCATCATTCTTATCACTGCCAAGATAAAAGTTGGCAAGGGTAAAAAACTGGAAAAGCAAATTTTAAGCAATGGTACATTTTACCTCCTGAACTGAAATGCATTGATTCAATTTATAAATCACATAAATTATACTCCAGATCCATAATTTGCCTGCTGTTGATCATTTATATTATATAATTTAGAGCATAATTGCAACCTGGTTTATCACATTTCCTGCTTATTTAGCAGAACAGTTATATGCTTAGGCTCCATAAACAATGCATATAAACATCAACAGTGCCACAACAGTTGGAAGTTCTTCTTTAATAAACTTTGCAAGGAACAAGTTACAGACAGAAATATCTTATGAAACCATATTAATCAGGTTGAATAAGCTTGCTTCTGTTTGAAATCAAAGTCCAGATTTGAAAATCGCAGAAGTTTGCAGATGTTTGGTTATTAAATTCAGATATATGACTTACTGTAGGTCTGGATACCCATGAGACCACCTCTCCCAATTGTTTCTGCCCTTCTGGTAAGATCTGGCAGGGTCAGCATGTGCTGCCTCTGCAGCCACCCTTGACTTTTGGAACCGCATCGCCTCCAGTCTGTGGAGTCCTGACCCTGTTGTCATTTAGGAAAGTTGTGAAGACCTGGCCTTCTCAACAGATCTTAAACAGGGTGATGTGTGATCATGCAGGTATAAGCTGTTGATATTGCTGTTGCTCAGTGTGGATGGTTTATATTTGCTTATTAGTTGAGCCTATTTTAAATTGTTCTGTTATTTTTGTATGCTGCCTGGAGTTGCTTTGGCAACTAAGGTGGAAAATAAAATAAATAAAATAAAATCATGAAATGAAAATAATAAAATAAAATAAAATAAAATTTAGCATTAATTCTGCATGTATGTAGTTAGTTATTACGATGCTTAGGCTTTATTACCTCTGCCTCCACATATATGTGTTTAGGCAAATATTCACGACCTAGATTTCTGTAACTACATGCAAAGCCCATTCCCAAAATATGCCATGTGATGCTGCAGCCAAGGGTCTGAAAAGTTTTGCCAGACTGCAGCCTGAATGCAAGTGCAACAAATCAGTGGGAGTGTTAGAGGATTGCCTGGCATGACGAAGAATTGGCAATCTGTGTGCACTGATCGTATCTAACATTTGAACAATCAAACTGAAATATATCTGCCAGGTCAGAAAAAAATAATAATCTTGTTCATTAAACTGAATTAGAACTGATAGGAAAAACAGCAACAAGAGGAGAATATCTCTGTGCAGCATGAGATAAAACTAGTCTGAAACCCAAAGTCTGCAATATTACCCCCACCGAGAGAAACACGGTGAGAGAGAACATGGGAGTTGCCTGTTTGTATTAAAAATCCATTTCTAATCCAATTCAATATCCGTGCTTGATGAAAACACATTCCTCGTAGTCCTGACACAGCATAGACCTATTTCTTCCATTTGTGTATAGATTAGCTGTTTGGGATGACTTCATGGATAACTCAGCACTCCAGCCAGCCATTCATGCTTCTCATTCACATATTAAATACTGTGTCCAGTAGATAGCTTGCTTCCTTCCTTTTTACTGTGGTTACTGAATACAAACTACTGTTAAAAAGGATGGCAGTGTTTATTCATTTCACATAGCTGTGAAGAATTAGAATAATATTCAAAGAAGACTGTTTTGCTTAGGATTCAGGGTCACTCTCTGTCATGAACACAGATTACAAATTCATAGAATGCTCATGGTAGAAAAACCCAATGCCACACTTTGTCAGTGAGTAAATGGTGAATTATATTTTCCCTAAATTATACAAATTATTGCTCTGCAACAATTTTACACTTTTCAGAAATACTGTTCATTTGGCTCGAAGGCATCAACGTAGTGTTACAACTACATATTTAAAGTGTTATGACTACATATTCAAATATTTATATGATTCTTAAATATGTCCTCTCCATTATGCTTCTGGAGCCAAAGCAGTCAGATTTTCTTCTAACCTAAATTCTGCATCAAACAAAGTGGAATTCAGTGACTTGACTCAATGAAGGATATATTTGTATGTATGTGTATGCATATCTCTGTGTGTGTGTGTGTGTATGTATATGCATATGCATATGTTTCGGTCTGTCTGTCTGTCTGCCTCTGCCTGTCTATTCATCTATCATCTATCTTGACCCCATGAGAAGACCAAGCACTGAAATTCTGCCACAACAGTCCCATTAAGCAATGCTGATATTGATTAGGCTTCTTATGTATTTATACTTTCTATGCAAAAAGAACAAAAGAGAAATAAGAGAGAGAGAGAGAGAAAAGAGGACGAAGAGACTAAACTATATATCAGTAAAAGTAAAAATATACAAAATGGATCGAAATAGCTAAAACATATTCCAACAGTGATGAAATTTCAGCGGTTTAGACATGGAGGCTAAACTGTGGTTTCAAGAAATGGTCTGAATTTTTCTGCAATTTACTTTCTCCTATATTAGCTCAAGTGGTTGAAAAACTTGAATTTAAACTCATTTAAAATATAGATGCCATTCACAGCCCTTATTCCCCCCACCAAAAAGGGGAGGGGGATTAACCAGCTAATTTTCAGATTGGGATTATCCCAGTGTATACAACTGTCATATGCATAAAGGTCAAATGGAGGATAGAGTGTCACATTAAGATCTAACAATATATCTCATCTCAGCCCCCACTTTGGAGTGATCACTGAAGACCAAGGTATTCCATGGATAGGTCCCACAGCAGACAAGGTTATTGAGGGCTGAAGCTTCCTGCAGGACCTGATGGGCTTTGGTTTCTACTTGCTTCAGTGTAGGAAACACAGAGAAAAAGTCATGAGACAAAGTTCACAGGACAGCTGAAAGATTTTTAATTCTTTTTCAATGAGAATTTAACAACAACCACCACCACCTCATAAGTAGCCCAAGAAAGTAAAATAAGGAAATAGTAGACAATACAGCAACTAGCAAGCTTTGATACCACATACCAATTTATAAATTCCAAGTCTTGAATTTCAGTATAATCCTACAACAATATATGGATAGTCTTTCCCACTTTAGAGTGCAGCTGGTAGGAAGAGAAAGTGGAAGATGTTACATTCTCTGTTTCACATTTTGAGGTTGGTAATTTTCATGTGTAAACTCATTGCATTTTGTGTTTAAGGGAGTATACTTTAAGAATTATTTGACTGATCATGTGCCATCGAATATTGCACTATTCTGACCTTTGTAGGTATAGACACATCATATAGACACTCATATGTGTCTATATAGACACATATGTGATTTAATCACAGAAGAGGGGGCAGACCTGGCATGTATTACCAAAACCCGGCTGGGTCAGGAAGGAGGTGTGCCTCTTTTGGAGATGTGTCCGGTGGGGTTTCGAGTATGGCACCAGCCGAGACCTCAGGGTAGGGTAGGAGGGGTGGCTGTCATCATCCGAGAATCTCTCGTGGCCTTCAGGGGCTCTGCTCCACAAGTGGCTGGGTGTGAGACTCTGTTTTTCAAGTTGGGCTCCTGAGAAGAGTTGGGAGTTTTGCTACTGTACCAGCCTCCCTGCTGCATAGCAACCTTCCTGCCTGAGCTGTGGAGGCCATCTCGGGGCTGGTGGTGGAGTTCGGTGGACTTCAACCTGCCATCCCTGGGGTGTGCCTCGGAAGTGGCTCGGGAGTTCATGGCCACCATGGTGGCCATGGGCCTGTCTCAGATTATTGGGGACCCAACTCAAGACAGTGGCCTCACACTGGATTTAGTTTTGTCAGAGCAGTGGCAATGTGATCTGGAGGAAGAGTTGAATCTCTTCCTTTTGTCATGGTCGGATCATGCCCTGGTGACCTTGAGATTCTGTTATGCCACCCCCCTCTGCAGGGAGGCAGGACCCATTTGATTGGTCCACCCCTGGCAACTGATGGACCTGGCAGGGTTTCAGAGGGAGCTGGGGTTATACCCGAGGAACTGCTGCATGGTCCAGTGGAGGCCCTGGCTGCTGCCTGGAATAGGGAAGCCGCTGGGGCCTTGGACAGGATTGCGCTTGTGTGGCCTCTCTTGTCCCATCAAACCTGACACTCCCTGTGGTGTACGGAGGAGCTGAGGGTTCTGAAGAGGATTAAGAGATGTCTAGAGTGCTGCTGGAGGAAGACAAGGACCGAATCCTACTGAACACAAGCTAGAGCTGCTATTAAGGCCTACTTTGTGGCAGTAAGAGTGGTAAAACATCAGTACTTCTCCACTCTTATTGCATTCACGGAATGCCACCTGGCAGCCCTGTTTAAGCTCATCCAATCCCTTTTGGGGAAAGGGGATTCAGAAATCAACCTACAGGGCCATGCAGAGGAGTTTTCTAGGCATCTTGTCATGAGCACTGATGGTGAGCAGGAGGGGACCCATATCCAGGGGGAAAACACATGCATAGTAGTGAGAATTTGAGCTGTCATTCAAAGAGACACAGAACACACCCACCTTGACTTTTGGGGTTTATCTGTATGGGTTTTCTCATGCTTCTTCAGTTTGTTAGGATTTTCCATCTACTGTAGCAGTAATAAAGCACTAGAGACCTATTCCTCATCTCGGCGTGGTTCCTGCTTGTCAGGACACATCTGCAGGATAAAATCATTTGCATCACCTCCATGTTGGACTCCAACCATGGGACAGGATCTGTGGAGATGCTGGGGGAATGTACTTATCCAGTTATCTGGGAACAGTTCGATCCTGTTGGGCCTGAGGAATTGACAGGATCCTCTGGACTGTAAATGCCACCACTTGCCAATTAGATCCATGTCCCTTCTGGCTAGTGAAGGCAGCCTGGGAACTAATGTGTGGTTGGGTCGAGATGAGGGGAAACACATCCTTGAGAGAGGGGGCATTTCTGGCAGTCTTTAAGGAGGCGCTGGTATGCCCCCTCCTCAAGAAGCCATTGCTGGACCCTACTGTGCTGGACAATTTTCATCCAGTCTCCCATCTCCCCTTTTTAGGGATGGTGGTTGAGAAGGTGGCGGCATTACAACTCTAGAGGATTCTGGAGGAAACAAATTATCTGGACCCCTTTCAGTCAGGTTTCAGGCCAGGATATGGGACAGAGACTGCATTGGTCGCACTTATGGATGATCTCTGGCGAGAGCGGGATGGAGGGGGTGCATCCATCCTGGCTCTTCTTGACCTCTCAGCAGCTTTTAATCCAATTGACCATGGTATCCCCCAAAGGGAGTTGGGGGTGGGCGGTGTAGTTTTGCGCTGGTTCACCTCCTTCCTTCAGGGCCAGTCCCAATCGGTGTTGATAGGGAGTGAGAGATCCAGCCCATGGCCCCTCCTTTGTGGGGTGCTGCATGGCTTGCTCCTTTTTAACATCTACATGAAACCACTGGGCGAGATCATCCATCACTACGGGATGAGGTATCATCAATATGCTGATGATACTCAATTATATATCTCCAGCCTGGGTGAAGTATGTGATGCTGTGACCACCCTCTCCAGGTGCCTGAGGGCTGTGGGGGCCTGGATGGGGAACAACAGGCTTTGGCTGAACCCTGGTAAGATGGAGCGGCTGTGGATTATTGGCTCCTGGGTATCTGGGAAATTGTCATCTTTAGTTCTGGATGGGGTGGCACTGACCCAGACAGACCTCATGCATAACCTGGGGATCCTCCTGGACTCACGACTCCTGCTCAAAGAGCAGGTGGCAGTTGTGACCAGGAGGGCCTTTGTTCAACTTCGTGTTGTGCACCAGTTATGCCCTTTCCTGGATTGAGAGGCACTTTGAATGGTCATTCATGCCCTGGTCATCTCCTATATAGACTACTGTAATGCACTCTACATGGGGCTACCCTTGAAGAATATCCGGAAGATACAACTGGTCCAGAACACAGCTGCATGAGCAATTTTAGGTGCCCCAAGATTGGCACATGTAACACCTTTGCTGCGCAAGCTGCAGTCACTCCCAGTTTGCTTCTGGGTCCAATTCAAGGTATTCATTATGACCTTTAAAGCCCTACATGGCATGGGTCCAGATTACCTGAGAGACGGTCTCTTCCCCATCACATTGTCCCATCCCACCTGGTCATGCAGAGAGGGCATGCTACAGACCCCATCTGTAAAATAATTCCTTCTAGCGGGGTCCAGGAAATGAACCTTCTCTGCAATAGCTCCTGCCCTCTGGAACACTCTTTCCCCCAGAGGTTAGACAGGCCGCCTCACTCCTGGACTTCTGCAAAAAACTAAAAACCTGTTTGGGTCAACATGCCTGTGGCAGGAAGAGGAACTGTTTTCTTTGGGGATGGCTAGCGCCCTAGAGGGGCCCTTTGTAGTCACAGGTTGAGTTGCAATCTTAGCTGTCTGGATTTTATCACATTTTATATTTTTACTGTTTCTTATATATTTATTGTATTTAATTGGTACTGAATTTTAAACTTTGTTTTTTGTAAACCACCCAGAGTCCCCCTTCTGGGGGGAGATGAGTGGTGATAAACATTGATAAATATATAAATAAATATCATCGGAACACCTTTTCCCTGGCCTTTATGGCTGCTATACCAAGAGTTTGTCTGTGGCATATTTCTTGACTGCTGGTTACTTTACTGGTGATGGTTGATCCTAAAAGGCAGCGAACATCTACTTCCTTTTATATCTGCATGCAACATCTTTGGGGCAACTTTGGTAACAATAGGGGATCTGCCCAAAGTGTTTTTCACTTTTTAAACTCATGGATTGAGCCATAGTCATATCTCCAAGGCTTCTGCCTGAGCTTGCTATCTGTGTTCTGTGCCTAAGTTAGGCTTTGCCCATTAATGGATTGTTTATCAGCATTGTGAGCAACTAGCAAACAGCCTGCATCTACCTTTCCTTTCCTGGACACTTAGCATGTAGTGCTGGCTGGCTGATGCAACATCAAAATGGTTAATAAATTAACTTTTTGAACATGATGTACTGACAGGAGGAATGTAGATATATGAGTTGGGCTCACCTTTTATGACCCTATTTCTACAACCTATGGATCAAGTTAGATTATAGCAGAAAATGCCCACACCAAATATTTGGGAATTTCTGGTTCCTTCAGGCAACAGATTGACATTAATGAACACCATTAATGTTAAACCATAATATGATTTGCTAGCTTCTCACATCAGCCAATCCACCCTAACACAGTGACCCCATCTGACCTGATCTTTGTTGACAGTATCATCAGATTTTTCCTTAGCAAGATGAAAGATACACTTCCAGATTGACTCAGAGATGTTCTTGAATATATCCAAAGACATCTGAAATGGATCCTCTTCCAATTATTCCATATGGGTATTCTTTCTCTTAAAACTATAGCACTTTACAGCAGCAGCAGAGTTTTATATCTGAAGTGATGGGGCTTGAGAGAAACCACAGGAAGGACAGGCAGAAACCATGGAAAAAGCACTGCTATTATCACTGTCAGAGATTACCATAATAATAAGAATTTAACTTAATATTACAAGACACACAACATCTTTACCCCAGCATGTGCAGAAATCTTGGCAATCCCTTTGGCACTGAGGCTGTGTGAGGTAGACAGAAGGGCTATGCAAATAAACATGTAAGAACAGCAGGTGGAGAATGAAAATGCAGAACTTATTATCCTGCCCACACAGTTGGTTGTAACACCAGAGTAAGCTGAGGCCATGATATGAAGGAAGACCACCTTTGAGCTCCCTGACCGATGTGGCATCCTAGCAAGTACAAGGTGCCCATTCTGTTTATACAAAAAAATAGCATTCCAAAAAGTAAAGCAAACCATTTATCTAACTTTTTACATGAATATCTGTCATTTCATAGTTAATATTAATAAAAATAAAGAATCAAGACTTGCAAAGGGCCATTAAGACCAACTCCCAGGTCAGTGTAGGAATCCCCCCTCCAACCGATAACTGTCTAGTCTATGCTTGCATTTATCCAGAGGAGGGAAGCCTGCCACCTTTCTGGAACACAGTTTTTAACCACCAAACTGGCATTACGGTTAGCTTATAAAAAACAGATTCAATCAGAATCTAATAATTTAAATTAGTTATTCTATGTCCTGCATCCTGGGGTGAAGTGATGGTTGTGGTGGCTGTGGCAGAAAGGACTGTCCTATAACACTTTGGGGTCCATGGATCTATGGGCTTTTGGAGACTGCATCCTGAGTGACAGCCAGGGAAGCAAGAAGACTGTACTGGAGTAAGGGTATAGGTATTATGGGCTGGATCCAGGAATTTTGTCATTTTGGAAATGTATGATGTCTACAGCCTTAGAAGAGGCTGTGGAATGCCCCTTTCTCCTGAGGTCTTTCCTGAATCTGACCATATTGGACAACTATCAGTCAATCAATCCCCAACCTTTCCAAGATTATTAGGAGCAAATCAGGTACAGACTATAGTAGGGGAGCAAAATTATCTAGACCTGGGACAAAGGCAGAAACCTCACTGCTTATGCTGATAGATGACCTTCAATAAGACCTGCATGAAAGTAGCACTCTTCCTGGCTCTTTTAGACCTCTGGGCTGCCTTCAATACCATCAATCATGGTATCCATCTGGATTACCTCTGAAGATTGGGAATTGGGGACACTGTATTGCGGGGACCTTCCAGTTGGTGGTCCATAGATAAAAAGAGCTCAGCTTGGTGGTCACTAATTTGCTGGAAGAATCATAGAATCATGTGAAAATGTGAAGTTGGAAGTGACCAAAACAATCATCTTATCCAACTCTCTGCACTGTGCAGGAAAACTGATTAAACAATCCTTGAGAGGTGGCTCTCTTATAAACCTCCAGAGGTGGAGAATTTCATTACATCTTCCTTAAGTAGACTGTTCCATTGTTGTACGGATCTTACCACCAGGAAAAACCTATTGTTCAGTTTTTATGATCCAAGTAATGTGTGTGTTTGGGGAGGGGTCCTATCATCACAACTTTTTAAAACATCCACATCCTCTCTGAGACAGGTCATCTATCATGTTGGACTGAGCTATCATCAGTATACTGTTGATACTATTACAGTTCTGGTCTGAGTCTGTGGAGGCTATTTGGGTGTGGATAGGATTAAATAGGCTAAAGCTGAACCTAAGCAAGAAGGAGTTACCAGTTTTTATCATTGCTCTCTGTTGGCCCTAGTGTTGTCTCTTGAGAGGGTAACAATATTCTTGAGAGAGCAGGTCCATGTCTGGGATTCTCTTAGACTCATACCTACTTCTAGAAGGCAGGTAGAGGCCATTGCCAGGAAGGCCTTTGCCCATCTTTGGGTGGTACACATGTTGTGGCCCTACCTTGAACAGTAGGATTTTGCAGCAGTAACTCATGCCATCATTACTACTTGGTTGGACTAGTGTAATGTACTCTACAGGAGGGTGCCTCCGAAGACTACTCAGAAACTACAATTGGTATGCAATGCAATAGCCTCTTGATTACTAGTATTGATGAATTTTTAAGTTAATGACTTAATTACTGGTTTACCATGGATGTTTTACTGAATATGTTATATTGGTAATCACCAAGAGTTAATCTGAAATTAGAAGTAACACAGGTAAATATATAAACAAAATTATCTAATTGTTTTCAACTTGCCTACAGATCATTCACTTTATGTTCTGCTCTGGAAACTTTCCAGGCATTAGTAGCAGACTGGCCTGTGATTTCCTGGATCTTCCTTCTTTTTTTGAAAATAGGAAAAAAAAATCTTCTTCCAGCCATCTGACACATTACTGACTTTCCAACATTTCTCAGGTACATCAAATTCTCTATCATCAGACAGTTCTTTCAACTTGCCCTGGAAATTTAAACTCATGCAAAATAAGTATGACTGTCTATCAGGCTAAAGCTTCAATCTTGCTTTTTCACCCCATTCTTCATAATACCGTGATGCAATACATAGTCCATTGTAGGCAAATATTAAAGGAAAACAGTAGTAGTTTTGCCTTTTGGGGGCTGTTAGCATTTTGCCATCTTCAACATATCTCAAGAAGCCCTTTTTATACTCATTGAATGTTTTGCTAACTTCATTCTAAGTGTTTGCTTTTCAGCTAGCATCTCTACAATTCCAGGCTACTAATATGTACCCTGATGATGATGATGATGATGATGATGATGATGATGATGATGATGTTTATTTCTTCATGAAGCCCCATTGCCTTCTTCTGCTGTTCCCCATTTTTTCTTCCTGTGTTCTAATTGTTTGCAACTGGAATTACATATCTCCTTTTTAAAGTAAGCTTTCCCATTTGAGATGCTTTTCCCATTTCCTCCTTTACCATGGAATCCTATTTATCAGAGCTTCAACTTTATTAAAATCTACTTTTTTGAACTCCAAGATATATGTTTTAAAAATTAAAACACTTAATTTTAGTTTCCTTTAACATCAAACAGACCATCACATTCCCCAATGTGTCTGTTATTTCCGCTTACTTGACTAAGTCTTCTCTATTGATTAGGATTAAGTGAAGGTTATTTGACACTCTTGCACTTTCCTCCACTTTCTGAAGGAGAAAACTGTCAGCTAGACAAGTCAGGAATTTTCTGAAAGAGCCATACTTGGCAGTTTTTGTCTCCCTACAGATGTTGGGGTGATTGAACTCCCTCATCCATACCACTTTCTGCCTTTTTGAAAGACTTGTAATTGGATTTTGGAAAGCATCATCCACATCTCTGTGATTGTATGGGCAATAATAGGCATCAATAACTATTGTTTTTATGAGCTTTTCTACTCATTTTAACCGAGATGTTCTCTACAGCATTGCCAAGTTTATTTGCTTTGAATTTTCAGCAGGTGTAGATATTTATAATAAATGATGCAACTCCTTTTTTTCTATTGCTCATGTTTCTTTCAAACAAACTACATTCTTCAGTTGCTAAACATCAATCATGGAGTCATCTCAACAGGTCTCCTTTATACCTATTGAATCATATTTATCTTTCTGTATTAAAATGTTGGTCACATAAGATGGCAGCACTTAGCCATCTCTGGCTGTCAAAAACCTAAGCAGGCTTTGAATGCTTGGAACAAAAACCAACAGAGGTATAGAGTATATTGGGAATTCAAAAAACATCTTGGGAAAAGTCAGTGACAAACCACCTGCACCCTGTTGCCAAGAAAAATGACATGGATGTGTCCTTATAGCCATCAAGAGTTTACCAAGAGTTTACATTTTGTAACTCAATGTACTTTTTGAATTGTCACTGAATGACTTTATAGATCCCATTATTGCAGGACTCTTATTTTCTTCAATAGCACCCAAGTCTTCCTCCAAGGTCTTTCTTCAGCACTTCTATCTTCCATCTTAGCACAGAATGTTTAAGAGATGCTGTTCCTGAAGTACAACTGACAATTCATCTTTATAAAAATAAAAAATAAAAAGTACGTTGAAGTTAATATTGGTAATATTGAAATATTAAATGTTGGAAAACCAAGCAGCCCAAGTTTTAAGAAACACTAAACATTTAAGAAATGTTAAATATTCTTATGATTTAAGAAGAAAGCTAATACATCAGAAAAAAATATTTCATATATATGGACTCCGCAAATAATGTTTTAGAAAGCATGGATATCAGATTTTTTGTTGGCTTTGTAAGAACTTTGATGGTTGCTTGACTTACAAGATTTGTGTTTCCTTTTCATCTCAAATTGCCAGATATGTTTACATAACTTTGGGGACAAACATAGTTTTTAAACATGTAAACATAATGAATGAATAAATGAATAAATAATAACAATTAAAAGATAATGAACATAATGAACTATATTCCAAACATATGAATTTTGACATTTTATGAAGAACTTCTACCAAGCCTGAAGATTAACTAAGATAATCATCTCATGGAGGTAAAAAGAAAACCAGACTTTAGATATTAAAGAGTGGATTCAAGAGATGTGTTTTATGTCAACCTTTGAAATGTCCTTATATCATACAAATGAGAAAAGTATTATGTTTGTAGATTCAATAACATGTTAAAGGGCTGAGCTAGCTGTATATTAAATATATTCTTAAATATGTGGATCCTTTTCTTTTTTTTCTTTTTTTAGATTGTTGTTGTTGTTAGTATTGTTGTATTGCTGTTATTTTTGTTCATTAATTTTACTATAAATTTACAAAAAAACCACTTACACAACTATGATGCCTATTCTTCTTCCATTCTTTTCTTAAGTCACTACCAGTAGAAAAGTGTTAATTCTTACACCATTCTCAGTTTGTCAAGTTATTCAAGTACACACTATCAATGTAAAGAGGAAAAAAATAACGTTAGGGGTGTCTACATTTTGGCAAACTCTACAACCTGACCTCCTGCTAGCATTTCTGGTTTGCTCATTTACTTCACTTACTGGAAACTGGTACTTTTATTTAAGGTGTCACTAATGCATTTCTTCTTTTCCCTCATCTCTTATTAAAATCAAAATAGCTATTTAATAATAACTAGTAACATCTTTGAAGGTGAATTTTAAAACAAACTGATATTCCACAGCAAAAATACCCCCCCCCCATTTGTTAATCTTATGAGTTTGCTATAATCAGTATTTCAGGACTGTTTGCCTGAGAGGCCTTCTAGTTTTAATTAAAGTTATGGAGTAAAAAAAAAATGTAATGCTAATTTTATCTTCCATGGGCTTCTGCTTACTTCATTGGTCTCAGTCTTGAAATTAGATGACTAAGTCTCTTTCTATGAATATCTCTGGGTCTACTATATATTGCTCAGTTATATATTTATATGGACTCTCCTACTTTAGAAGCAATCCAGTCAAAATTCTTGAAGATCTTACTGAGTTCCTTGTTCAATACTCTAACACAACTAGAATTAGGCTGCATTTTCCTTGTGGCCCAATTAAGATTTTGTCGTCTTAGATTCTGCTTAAAGCAAGTCTATTGGGGAACTTCCTTAGCCAAACTCACATTGCTAGATAGGTTCTCTACCAACCAAAGAAGACAAATTTATGACGATTTGGCATATTGCAGTCTTATTTTGTCAGCATTAGGACTTGATAAAACCCTGGCTGAACTAAAGCAGAGGATTTAGGACCTAGATATCCAAAATTATAGAGCCAGAGACTCCAATCCATTTTATAGCACAATTGCTCCTGCTCCCTGGACTGTCCCTAGATATATATTTAATATATTTATATTTTCTTTTCCTTTTCTGAATACAAAGCATCTCTTGATAATTATCCAAACTATGTTGCATTTCATTTTAACTACTTTCCAGGTAACTATATTTAAAATTTAAGTCAGAACCAATTCAATCCTTCCTGTATAGTAAAGGTAAACTCTTCCTCATGTCAAACTTGACTTGTGGTGATTTCATAAGCATGTCTATGTAGCTTTCCTGGGAGTAGTACAGAAGTGAGTTGCTATTGCCTTCTCAGGTTCAGCCCTTGAGGCAGACCAGACTAGGAAACCAATGTTATGAATACTAAGACTACTTTTATTATAGGGTTCCAGTAACAGAATCTTGCAGCCTGAATGTGCCTCCCCCTTCCCTGCCTTTATCTTCAAGAGGACTAGGGAGGGTCAAGTCTGAGACACTTTCTCAAATTACATTTCTGCTTTGGACTCAGATTTCATTTATTTGACCTTTGTCTTGATTGTGGCTCTTCCCCCTGTTCCTCAAGGTTATTCTCAAAGCCCATTATATCAAGTGCTAACCTTTCAAAACCAGCTGAGGTCAGAGAAGAACCGCCCCCTGCTTAGGCTTCTGTAAAGTACAAACATTAAAATATAAATTCTGAGTTATCAAGACCGCACGCTGGTGGAAGATTTGAAACAGTATTGGTTTTAGTCAAATTAAACATCCCATATCTGCACCATATCCACTTTTATTTCTCATATTTGTTGTGCTGCCAAATCAGTTTATCACACAGTGGGCCTCTGTCATTCAAAAAGATAAGGATACAACTATATGTCATCCTGCCTGATGATGCTCGAAAGGGTAACTCTAAACAGTCAAATAGACAGATGCAATAATTAAGAAAAATGAAAGTTGCTGTATCAGTGTGGGAAATCTCTGTAAAATCTGGCAAGTAAATAACAATGCTTATAGATCTTTAGATAAGTGCAGAGGAGTATCTGAGTTCAAGCATTATAAGCATTCCTTTAAAAAAAAATCAAAGCCAATCTGATTAGCAGCTAAGTAAAAAACTTTAAAGGGCTGAATGTAGAGGACTTTATTAGGCCTGCTGCAGCTTTTAAAAATGCAACCAGATGGTATCACCATCAAATCAACATCAACCATTTTAGTCACTGAATAATGAAACAAAGAAAGACTGGTGGAGTATGAGAAGGAGAAGACCAGAGTGTCTTCACAAAGGAGAGGTACTGATAAAGAACAGAAAGTGGTTAAAACAGGAGTGAACATCAATTACATTCCTTCCACCTGTTCAGAGATTGTGAACTGGCTGTAATGGCTTCCATACATTAATCACAGTAAAGGCTTAGTTCCTGTGTTTGTTCAAGTCTTTGGAAGTTACTGCTAATATCTGCCTGTCTTGGGGAAGCCCAAGAGAAAATAAGGTTTTATCAATCCATGGAATTGTTGGCTGGTCGCATTTCTGCTGACACACCAAACACAAACACTATGTTTCGTCTCAGGGTACCAGTATACATAATCCAGGATAAAAATCAAAGTAAGACTCAAATTGTAACTAATTGTGATGTAATGTGCAGGTGACCTTAGAGAACAGAGGGAAGAGATGCTGCCTAGGGAACAATCAGATAAAAGGAAAGGAAGTCCATGAGAGGGTAACGTTCTAAAGAAGAAACTTAGGAAAGACCCACCCTGACCACTCGAGTGATAAATAGGGAGGGCAGGAGATTTGTACTTTCAGACTTGCAGGATTCTGTTAATGTAGCCTTACAATAAAGTAGAATTAGTTTATCTAGTCATGTTTCCTGTCTGGATCAGCTAGAAGAGCTGACAACGATCTTGCAAGTCTTGAAAGAGAAATGCAATGAAGATTTGGAAGAACTGGGCCTTCTAATTCAGCCTGCTGCTCTAAGTGAAGGAGAACATTAGGCTATTGTCAATGTTGAGCTAAGACTCAATTAACAGATCAGCTAGCTTCTATACATGGTATGACCAATCTAGTTGGCTGTATTTAGCCAACCTTGGCTGATCTCAGAAGCAAAAGAGGGTTGAATCTAGCTAATACTTGGATGAGAGATCATTGGGGAATACTGAGGCTGTAGGCTATGCTTGTAAGTTGGAAAAAGTCAATGACAAAGCACCTATGATATTGCTAAGAAAACCACACAGCTGTATCTATGAAGTCATGAGGAATCTAGTTCCCTTGAAGGAATATGCCTGCTTGGAATGGGAAAGGGGTGGCATCTTGTTCTTCATCTCAAGCAACAAAATTGTAGACTTTTGATCCTGTTGCAAATTTGGTATTCATTGTGAAGTATTCTACAATAATACAGTGAATGTCAACAAAAACTTACAATAATTATTAATTAGTTTCTCCAAAGAATCATACATAGAATCATAAACACAATACTAGAAAGAGTATAGGGTTGTGATTAAAATCTTTGAACAGATCTCAGGAGATTTGGGTTTAAGCCCCCATTTGACCATGAGCTCACTGGGAGACATTTGACTTATCACTCATGGCTCAGTTTATCTCCCAGATTTGTTCTTTGGGAGATAAAATGGATCAGCTTCAAAGTAAGCCCTCTGTAACTCCCTGAGGAAAGGAAAAAATAAGCAAACCAGCAACAAAACATTAAACTATTAAGAATAAAACATGGAAGTGAGATAAATCTGTGAGCGTGAGTGTTTTGTATAACAAGGATAACACTTTGTCTTTAATAGGCTGGAAGCCATCCATCATGTTTCATTGTAATGGCACAAAAGAAAGTCCATAATAAGAAAACAATGCCACAGATGATACAACAGCCCTATGTTTGTATAGAATAATGATAACGTAAAAACCAAAGCTGTTGCAATGGGCAACCTGGAAGGTGGGAAAGCCAAGGTGTTCTGACAACAAGAAAAGACATTTTGAAACAAGATCATCCTAAGGGAAATGCAAATCAGAAAGTAGAACAGATTATAGAGACAACTGATTCCAAGAAACAGTACACAATGTGGTATCTTGTACTATTAGCAGTTTCTGTTGGACCAAAATGATGGCTGGCTTGCCTTGGTAGTATCAGAACAATTATTCTGATCCTTTGAATATGCCACTGCTAAGGGTAAAAGTCATAAATCAACATTTACAATTTTTATCCAGCCATCTGGTGTCTTTTTTTTCTCCTCAAGGCTCATAGAGATGATAGGATTTCAGATAATAACCAAAGTGATTAAAAATTATCTGGTGTCCTTGTTGTTACTAAACATGTGTTGCTTTTAATTCTAAAGCTCTTTGCTGAGTGCCTACTTTATGTACCATTCTATCTGTGAACAAAAAATATCCGATCTTTTTAGATGAAGCCACCTCCAATTTAAGAGTCAAAGTACTATATTATCTCCTTAAAATACATTAAAATAAACTTACATTATTCCTTTATCCTTTTTAATGATAACAATAACAATGTGTGTGTGTGTGTGTGTGTATGTATGTATCTGTGTGTGTGTGTGTGTGTGTGTGTGTGTATTAACATTATAGCCTCAAATATCAGGCAGGCAAACACTACCTAGTGATTTTTTTTTCTTTAAAAATTAAGAAAAAAGTATTTTTTATTAAAATATTAATAGCTCACATACTGTCATGAGTACTAATGGCGAGCAGGAGGGGGCCCCTATCCAGGGGGGAAAACGCATGCGTAGTACTGAGGAGTTAAGCAGCCATTCAAAGAGACACAGATCAGACCCGCCCTAACTTTTGGGGTTTATCTGTCTGGGTTTTTCCCACGCTTCTTCAGTTTGTTAGGATTTTCTGTCTTATGTAGCAGTAATAAAGCACTAGAGACCTACTCCTTGTCTCAGCATGATTTCTGACTGTTAGGACACATACCATTATAAGGTTACAGACCATGAGTACATAAAATAGAGTTAAATAAAAATGATTGGAAATTTAAGACAGAAATAATCACTGATAATGGACTATCAGATATTTTTATGAAGAACATTAAGGCCTGATTTTTAAGTCTCAAATACAAGAGTGAAATGCCAGGGGTTCATCTGGCATTAAAAAGTAGATAGTAGTAGAACCCAACTGGCTTTCTGGGGAGGATATTCCAAGTGGGGAACCACTGCATGTATGCCTCACATAATGAATCTCTGCCACCTACCAAGTGCTGAGGAAGGCCTTCTCCAAATCTTTAGATCAGTGTTTTTCAACCTTGGCCACTTTAAGATGTGTGGACTTCAGTTCCCAGAACTGGGAAATACTGGTTTAGACAGTTAATCTTCATTAAGCCTGTTATAACGTCTAACATCTGCACTATCTCACCTGACTTAGGTGACAAGGCAAAATAGTTCTGGATATTCTCTGCATGCCAATGGCATTTCATTCCAACCCTGCTTACCAGCTTTGTATAAGTAAGTGACAGAATTGACCTCAAATAGGATGCAACAGCTGTGGGATCAAGAGTTCACCTAGGACCACTATATCACTTTGATTTTGCAGATAGAAGAAGAACAATTATCCCAATTCCAAATCTAGACATAGCCACAATGGATATTTGTTTATTCACTTATAAAAGTTGTACAAAGGAGAAGTCACAAGATGTGATCATTTCATTATGTTTTCGTGTAGCAATAGAGACAAAGAATTGTTACAACCTCTGAGGTTTAACTTCCTCAATGGATCCTACTGTGCATCACTTATGGAGCTAGACTGCTATGCATGCTTCTGGGTAGAGAGTATGTACAAATGTAGCTGTAAGTCAAACTGCCTTTTATCTAAGAACTGACTTCATGATATTGGCCCATATGTACTTGACCATATTCATCCTGTCTGTCTTTATCTGGGCCAGTATTGTGGAAACAAGATTGTAAGTGCTTCTGTGTGATGGCCCTTTAGCTCTTTAATAAATCACGTGAATGTGGACTCTTTAGCCCAAATACACAGAGGGCAGGTGGGACAGGAGAAAAGAACAGGTTAAACTCTTATTATTATTATTATTTAATGTTGAAATTAATTTTTAACCTTTCCTTACACTCATCCACTTTTCTCTCCCTGATTCTGACTCTGCCTAACACAGCAACCTTTTCAATGTGACAACTGCAGCGGTAAACATGAAAGCCTAAAACTGTTCAACTGCAATTTGAGTAATCCATCTTCTTATTGCTCTGACTGCCCATCAAATGTGTGAGAGCCCTGGATTGGCACTACTTGGTTTGCCAACCTCCAAAGCAGATTTGGGAATTGGATAGAAGGCTAAGATCAAAGCAGTCCACACTCCAGGAAATACTGCTCACTTGAGGGAATGATATTAAAGGCAAAACTGAAGTACTTTGGCCACATAATGAGAAGACAGGACACCCTGGAGAAGATGATATGCTAGGAAGAGTGGAAGGCAAAAGGAAGAGGGGCCGACCAAGGACAAGATGGATGGATGATATTCTAGAGGTGATGGACTCAACCTTGGGGGAGCTGGGGGTGGCGACAACCAAGAGGAAGCTGTGGTGTGGGCTGGTCCATGAAGTCATGAAGAGTTGGAAGTGATTGAAGAATAAACAACAAAAGGCACCATGGGATCCAATGCATTAGTATTGTTATGCACATGAGCTACCGTAGTTGATCTTGCAAAATAAAGGGATTGAGCAACCCTAACCCTGTGACCACTATCAGTTAAACTAACCCAATCAGTCACCCTAACCCAGACTTTTGACAGTGGTAATGGCTCATCAGAAGAAAGGTCAACAATGCCAGGTCAGATTGAAGCCCCCAAATTCTTGTAGCCAGAATGAAAACGTGCTTACCATTTCGTGGAGGAGAGCAACAAAGCAAGGGAAGGCTTTTGGAATTCTCCACTGCAGGACACAGAGATAGGTAGATCTTTGGCCACTTTTTATGTCCATTTTCTTTAACCCTATAGCAATATATTTCATTAATGATTACAGAATTTGCAGTATATCCAGAGACCTGTAACCCCTTCTTGAAGAACAATCACTTTTCTAACCTTGTTCCTTGCAATTTACTACCAGTGTTTTCTCAGCAATTCAGGCACAAGACAATGTTCCACCATAGTACTTTGTTCAGTTGAAATTACAGTCACAGCATTGGACAAAGAAACAAAGAAACAAGCTAAACCCTATCGGTTTGCATTCAGTTACATCCTTGGCATTATAAAAGCAAACAAAATCAATGTAAATTACAAAGCTTTCTCCCCTGTGGTTTGCAGTTGCTGGAGCATTTTGTCCAGCTTTGCTACTGATTAAATGGGATGGAAGAGAAAGGGATTTTATTTTATTTTACTTTATTTTAAATTTTATTTTAAATTTTGTTTCATTTCATTTTATTTTATTTTAATTTCATTTCATTATTCCAATGTTATACTGGATTAGTTGGAGGAGAAAAAACAGTACTGGGGAACTTGCTAACTGGGAGGTAGTTTGAAAAATAATTATTTTCTTTTTCAGATAGAATGCAACATAGAGGAGAAAAATTGGGGGCTATAATACTCTTGTATTTGACAGTGTTATAGTGAGAATTGGCACTTGCACTTCTCAATTAATGGTGACCTGGCACATTGCAGAGTCAGAGATTGGGTTTTTTGAAGCTTTCAAGTAAAGATTTGTTTTCTTAGTTTGCACGATGGATCCACCTCAATTTCTCTGTTTCTTTCTCCCACTCATAAGGACCTAGTGTTTTCTCACTTCTCCCCCATCTTCCATGAAGATATACTGCTTTTTCTCTCTGTTCGCTCATTCCCAATATTTCAGCTAGTGACATTTATTTTTCTTATTTCTCCAAAGGACTTCTAGGACAAGGAGGAGGACAGGATGGGACTCTCTCTGTATCTGTCCTGAACAACTTTACAATATCACTAGTTATTATAGCATGAGTTGGTTTCATGGGTTGTAATGCAAAAATAATCATCATGAATTTCCACAGGAGCTAAGGAAAGAAAAAGAAAATCCATGACAAAATGTTTACTTGTATTATTCTGCATTATGCAGAATGCCTGGCATTCTGTAAATTGACTTTGTGTGCCAGAGAAACAAAAACTTGTTCTTGTACTGTTTTAAGCTCCTGGCCCTTGTCTAAACTGCATGTGTCATATACTGCTGTAAGAACCATAATTTGTGGTCCAGTTATATCCATGGCAACTCTCTCCAAGTCAAAAGTTACAGAGAACAACCCATCCTCTTATCCTGCCCAGTGGCTGCAATTATGGTGATCAGAATTGAGTACTAAACCAGAGAAAGGCCCCCATCTCATTATTAATCCTCTCAACTGTAAAATTACATAGCCCCTTGAGTCCAGAGGAGAGGTTGATGAGAACAGCCTAATAGGCATGCTAAAGAAAGAGGGAAAATCTGATAATAATACAATATTCCAGGTGCATTTCTGTGCATAAAGATAATATAAATCAATTTCATACATTCTTTTTGCTGATAACAAAAAAAAGGAAGTAAAATGACTCATTCCCCAAGTCTCTTCTCTGTCTTTTAGAGATATTCCCCACTAGAAACTAAGGAGTATAGCTGAGCATGAATAATGAGTGCTTCCCCCGACCCCAAGCAATCTATTTAGTGTTGATTGGCAGCCCATCAACTTCTCTGTAGGAAATGGAGACATTCTGAACAGCTAAAACATAGCAAATCAGATTTTTAAAAATCCTTTAAAATCACTTGGATATGTGAACTAATGCAAACAGAGAGGTGACTTATTACTCTTGTTCATGGTGAAGAGTGATTATAATGTCTTTTGAGCACTTTTGTGGCACTTGAGGTCTAAATTGTTTTGAACCCAGGGGTGTGTATGAAAGGGGTCAAAATCTGCAAGGCACAGTGTCACAGTCCAAGCCTCATCCCTTTAGTATGCACACATACAAAAGGTGTGGGGGCTTCAATTGTGATGTCTCACCTATTTTGCAGATTTTGGCCCCCCTTCCCAAATTCCATGGATACTGCTGTTTGAACCAGTTTTGTGGTGTAATGGTGAGCAACCTCTCTATATAAATGCTCAAACATTTCAAAGCAAATCTCACAACTGGTTGGCACATGGGCTGGGTTCACATGGGACATTAAATCACAGTCAAGCATTATCATGTGTGGCTTTCAATCCAGCCACTGCAATTTGCAAACCTGACCTTGGCATTACTCCATGAGTTATCATGAGCACTTTCTCATTTTGTAGAATATACAGTAATCACAATTATCTTTCATGGTGGGGGTGGGGGGATGGGGGTATTATGTGGTAGGAACATCTGAGGACTGTTCCAGAATTTCCCTCGTTGGAATTTGCTTCCAGATGTTGTAATTTTAATTTCCCTAATTTGGTTTACAGACTTCCAGCAATACATACATTAAATGTTTTCATTGTTATGCCCTAATTGTACAGTGACAATTGTGCATGTACAGTTTGCCTCAGCTTTTATTGTATTTTAGTTCATTTGCATCTTCATGACTGTGCATTACCAATGCACATGTAAAACAATTCCCAAATGCATCCTGATGTTATCCCATGCGTGACTAAATCAAGATTCTTTTTGTGAGATGATGTTTCATTATTGCAGATATGTACTTTTATGTATTAATTAGGGAGTGCAATGATGATATGATGCTACATTCCTTTCTACCCCTTCCAGCATCTTCATATGAAACATGTGAAAAGTCAATGTCTTTATAACTTGCAAGGAGTTGGAATGAGCATTAAATTAGCCAAAGACTCTGTATGTTGGAATATCAGTGTCACTGAACAATGTTTTTAGTCTACTTATTTTAAAGCAGGCTGAATAGATTTTAGTGGTGTTCCTTGTGAACTTTAATGAACTAAAGTTTTCAGGGTACAAAGATGATTATAATTGTGTGTGTGTGTGTATGTGTGTGTGTGTGTGTGTGTGTGTGTGTATATATATATATATAGAGAGAGAGAGAGAGAGAGAATATCAATAGTTGGCAATAACAGGTTAGAAGATTTTTTTTTTTTTTTTGCCGTTCAATCATGTCTGATCCTTGGCAACTGCCTGGACTAGTCCCTGCAGTTTTATTGGCAAGATTTCAGAAGTGGTTTGCCATTGCCTCCTTCCTAGGGCTGAGAGAAAGGGACTTGCCCAAAGTCATCCAGCTGGCTTTCATGCCTAAGGCAGCACTAGAACGCACGGTCTCCCAGTTCCTATCTCATTTTCCTTTTGAAATTTTTTATCTTCTATAGGATCAGTAAACAGTTACAAAGGCAGTTACCTTATTGCACAATAACAGCTATGTAGAGACTTTCCAGTTGCCATCACAGAAGCTAATGTATGGCATGTCCTTATAAAAGCACATAATTGGTCAGTGAAGCTCAGCGCTGGGACATTGGCATATTCCTAATGGCTTGCCATTCCTAAAAGGATCTAAATAAAACTGCTTCTGGTTCAGATCCAAGGAAACAGAATTATATGAAACTTCTTGGGGTACTGTTATTGTACATGGGTACCTCAATACCACATGTACATTGATGTGACCTATAACTATACACATCAATATAGTACACAGAGACAGACAGACAGACACACATATTTGCAGTGTTTTATCATGTGCATATATGCATTCAACGCATTCATAATGAAGAAAGAAGAAAATGCTCAGAGGAACCAAGAGAATAATAGCTGCCAAACGAATTATACAACTTTCACTTCCAAAATTAATGTTCAGATTTTTTTTCCTAATTAATCTAGAATTCTGAAGGAGTAGAAAACAGCAGAATAAAATCAGAAGTGCATTTTAAAAAAAATTCTTAGTTTCCTTTTCTTCTGGATGGGACCCCAGTAACAACTGAGTAAATGATATCTATGTATTCATGTTAAATACTATAAAACTTGCTTATACTAGAATGAATTATTTAATTTACATATGATTCATATCTATCTATCTATATATATATCAAGTTATCAATTTTCTTTTCTCTTGGGCAATTTAAGGCTAATGAAAAGCCATAAGATTTACAGGTGGAAGTAAGGTCAGCGGAAACAGTACCCTTGGAGAAGAACAGTGATGGCATTTGGCAGCAAAAGACATGCTGGCAAGTGGATAATGCAGGGACATATGTTGCTGTGGGACGGCATGTTAGTTCTGCCATCTTGACAGTCTCCCAAACAATCCTAAATAGATTTCCTGGCAGAAGATGGGTAAAGTGATGCTTTCCCATTACCTTTCTGGGCAGACTGCAGAATGAGAAAAGCAAAGGTCTGAATATTTTAAACCTCCTAATGTTATATGTTAAACCCCATGTCAATGAGCAGGTGAAAATGAGAGTTGCGGGGATAACCCTCTTGAAGCAAGGTGTAAATTACCAGATCTTTGGAAATTGCTTGGCTGAATAGTATATGCAGACAGGTGTGAACCAAATTCTGGATGACTGTCAAGATTTTATAAACATCTCAGATTTCAGCAATACATTCTTCTAGCCATGACCTTCCTGAGCAATCCTGATAAAGTGTGCCACAAGCTATAAACTACAGGAAGCAGGTGCAGTGGGGGAAAAAAAAGCCCCCCATCCCCCACCCCCATAATGTAAATCACTCCAGATGGTCCACACAAGGAAGCCAGCACCAGATAACCCAGGGAAAAACACAATTACAGAGCAAACAAATACACAATAAACAGATAAATATGACTTGAACAAAAAATAACATTCCTAAATACTACTGAGGAACACCAACTGAGGCATTGGAAACTGCTGGCATTTATGGTGAGGGGACTGTATCCCCTTCTGACAATGCGGGGTTCATTTTTTCTGCTTATCCGTGTTAAAGAATGACAAACTGCGACTGGGACAAGCTATAAGGATGGCTTTCTAGTGCTGTTATGGGAAGAAGAATGATGGACACACAGTAATTAAAGAAGCCTCAGAGGCCCATTCAGGTGCTGAAACTGAATAAATAATACATCACAATAGAAAGCTGAGGTAAAACAAAAACTTATAAGTATTTAAATGTTGACATTTTCTATTTACAAATAGGATTTTATCGAAGGGCATCTAAGAACGACATTTATCTTTCAAGGCCTGATCCTTTTCTCTAATCTTAGAGTGGGAAATCTGATGCATGTGATAGCCCCAAGATACTTCCAAGAGCCACAGGATTGTAGACTTTGAAATGCATACTTTTGTGAAAATGCATTTAAACATGTAGCCAAATGTTAAAGGTGGCCAAATGTGCTTGTAAAAATGCACATTAAATTAGGAGAGAAAAATAACTGGACACATGCAAAATTTTTGCAGTTGAGAAATCAACAGTCTCTTCCATCTATTACTGAAATATTGCATGGATGGGTTTTAGTGAAAGAGAAATGATGGATGAGAGAGACAGGTAATATTCTCATCTGGATTTTTTTTTAAAAAAACCTCCTGAATATAAAATGGGATTTTGAAACTCTGATACATATAGCAAAAGGTGGTATTTGCTATATGTATCAAATAGTTTCAAAATCCCACTTTATACCCAGAGTAGACTTTTTTTATTTGTTTTGATTTTCATCAGTACCGATTAAAGGTTAGTCTACTTGGAATCCTGGTGAGAACAACATTTCTATTTCATTCCCACAAGATTCTGGGTGGGATAAAAACTAAGTAGAACAAAATCTAGCTAATGTCTATACTTTTTCTGTCCCCAAATATAGCAATGGGGATAGGGGAAGGGGAAATTAACTCACATTAGAAGATGGTGCTGGGCCTAAAGGCTTCCCTTTTTGTATATTTTACTACTAAAATAGTAAAATAGCCTTACATACTTATACTTTAGCTTTTTAAAGATCATTCCCCCACCTTCTATTTTCTGAAAGAATCAAGAGTGTATGAAGTCATTACACTCTTGCCCTCAGATCTCATCTAGCAAGTTTTCAGCTGGGTTTTTAAATTAAAAAAGGCCCAAATCTGTGGGAGCAGAAATAATTTCTTAGAAGTAAATAGAAAAACAGAATAGATTGATCCTGTTCCGTTAATTCCTACTCATCTATCACAATAAATTCTAAATTCACATACCTGCTAAATTTTTATCAGTCATCACTTGTTGCCCTTTCTCTCGTTTCTTTCTCTAATATATTCTGCAATCCAAATATACCCTGGATAAAACCCATTGTTCATGCAGGTTGACATTTCCCCCCCCCCTTCCCCTCCTTTCCTCTATATCTGTCCAACTAGACTCCTGACAGTTGTGTCACCCAATGGAACTGATTTTGAGAGCATGCAATTTTTGGGGGGACCAGAAGGCAATGCTGAATTTCCTCTTCCTGCTTCTGTTGACAGAGATCCCACAGCCCACTATAATTTCAACAGTATTTGGATGTATTTGCAGTTATTGTTTTGGTGATTCTATATAACAACAGAACCACATGTAACATAGCCCTAGGTATGTAATAATTTTATTTTTTCATCCCACATGCTATTTTTGAACTCCTGAATTCTTCACATTTGAATTAAGTAGCGCATTTTATAACTGCTGTTAACAATCATGCTTCTGTCAGATGAAGGCTAACATGATGTACTTTATATTTTGCTCTGCTTGATTCTATAGGAAAATGTGTCAGAAAATGCTTTTCCACCATTTTGAAAGCCTTAGAAAAGAACAGAAAATCTATTAAATTGTTCTAAGAGCCACTCAGAAAGAGATGGAGATAGAAGGGGAGGATATTTAATTTTAATACATGGAATCCTGAAAAACACCCTCTTGGTTGTCCTTCTATTCTAATAATTGTCATTCTGGGAACTATGTATTCTGACTTGTTGACTTATTCTGAATTGTTATGTAACCTTTTTTCTCTGAAAGAACAGGAAAAAAAGTTATTCTGTTAACAAACAAGAGAAAATCACAAAAGACACCATTTTAGGATCTCACAAAATGTCTCATAAAGAAGTATCAGAAGACACTTTTGGTAAAGACAAATACAGCAGAAGATGATAAGGTAAGCACTAGGGAAGATTTCTTCCTTAGCTTTCAGAGATCCATTGACAAAGTCTGAGGACTAAATGGATCAATGATCTTCCACAGAATTGGGCAGTTATACTGAGGCATGATATAGAGAAACAAGAAAGCTGCTGTAGACTGAGGATTTAATTTCATCATAAGTTAGAATGTTTAACTTGAATTTGGAATAGAAATTGGGCAAAAACCTAGTTAGAAAGGCAATCTGGAATAGAGATGGATGAAATAACTAATTATCTTCCTAATTTTCTGAAGGCCAACCTAGGAGTGTAAAGCTCCTTGGCTCATCTTCCAAACATCTTCCTAGCACAATCCCCATCTTCATTTTTTAACCTTTAATTTAGAACTTTTTTTTTCCAAATTCAATTTTGAAAAGTGACCTTTTGAGCAGAAATAAAGAAAAAGTGAAACTCTCAGAATGTTTCTCATATATATATATATATGGGTCAGCCTGAGTCTCCATTTCATGATAAACATCTAGTAGGATATAAAGTATTATGTTTTCATATAAGTACTGTAGTTATGCACTGATATATCTGCAAAATGTTGTTTAGACTACAGCAGGTAGCAGTGGTGATGGTTGTAATGGGAACTGTCATGGCCAATAGGACCCAACACAGTGCTGCACTAGAGAAGACAATGTGGCATGCACTACATTGTCAATGATCTCAGCATCCATCACAGACAATAGAAACATTGGTGATACGTGGCAACAACTTTTTCTGTTCCACCAAAGGACAGGGTGTTGGTAGCTCCTGCTGTCATAAAGCCAAGATTACTTGCCCTAATAGAAGAGAATATATGTAGCTCAGGGTTGAACTGTGGAGTCCCTGGTGCTCTTTGACCTTGGTTGTTTGCTTGCAGACATTTCATTATATAAAAACATTTCATTTATTTATCAAATTTGTCACCGCACATCTCCTCTCACAAGCGGGACTCTGGGCGGTTTACAACAGAATACTCAATAAAACAATAAATATATAAAATCCATTATAAAATTATATATCATTAATAATATAAATAAAAGTAAAGTCCAGATGGCTGAATCTTATTCAGACTTCATATGGGAGGGGTACTTCAAGGCACTAACCAACCCCAGGCATGACTCTTTTCTTTCCCACCCCAGGCCAGGCCACAGAGCCAGGTCTTCATGTTTCTCTGAAAGGCCAGGAGTGATAGGGCTAGCCTCACCTCTGGGGGCAAGATGTTCCAAAGGGCGGGCGCTACTGCAGAGAAGGACCGCCTCCTGGACCCCGCCAGATGGAATTCTCTTACCGACAGGGTCCTCAGCATGCCCTCTCTTCACGATCGGGTGGGGCGGGTAGATGTAACAGGGAAGAGGCTGTCCCTCAGGTAACCTGGCCCCATGCCATGTAGGGCTTTAACCAACCCCTTGAATTGGACCCGGAAGCAAACTGGTACCCAATGCAGCTCATGAAGCAACGGTGTTATATGCGCCCTCCTAGGGGCACCACAAATAGCCTGTGCGGCTGCATTATGAACCAGCTGAAGCTTCCGGATACTCTTCAAGGGTAGCCCCATGTAGAGTGTGTTGCAGTAGTCAATCTGGGAGATAACAAGGGCATGAGTGACCATTCAAAGGGCCTCCCAATCCTGGAAGGGGTGTAACTGGCACACAACACAAAGCTGCTCAAAGGCCCTCCTGGCCACGGCTGCCACCTGCTCTTCGAGCAGGAGCTGTGAGTCCAAGAGGACCCCCAGGTTACACACCGGGTCTGTCAAGGTAATATAAGGAATTATCAAGGAGAAAACCACACTTCCACCAACACTGGCAAGACAAGCTACTGCATATAAACAGGGAGCAAACTCCATGCTCACTAGCACTGGTGATGTTACCTAGTCCAGTAATGAAATGTCTGCAAGCAAACAAGCAAGCACCAATGACTCCATATTACTTCCCCTGGCACTCAGCCCAGAATTCCAACCATATCTGTAGCTCTTATCTCATGGCAGACTATTCCAATCATTTTTATTCCAGAATGAAGATAAGCTTTCTTCTGCTTATAGTAGTCCACGGAGAAGTCTGGCATTTATACCTTTCATGGCCTTTACACTTGTTTACAGTTCAGCTTGGAATTTTCATACATTAATCTCAACAGTAACCCTACTGGATTACTTGTCATTGCTTCCATTGGCAAATGGAACCATGAAGTCAGAAAGATGACAATGGGATTCACTTTTGAATAAATATTTACAGGAAAAGGCCTTGCAATTTTTAAAGAAAAGAACGTTAATTTTGTACTACTCAGAAAAATAAAAATGGAATTTTAATGGAAATCTAATGATTTGTTTCACATGACATTCATAAACTGGTCATATATAAAGACAGAAAATCATATTTTAATAAGTACAGTATTTTGTGTTAGGCAGGAAAATATTGTTTCTTATGCTAACCTCTGTTCATTACTGCCTGAAGTGGAGAAAAATTAGACATACTAATTTGTTTCCCTTTTCCTTTACATTTGAAATGTCTGCAGTAGGAAAACTCACCAGAAACCATAGCCACAAACTCCATCTCACATTATTAGCAAATTACACATTTACACTGAATATTCAATTACCATTAGCATAGAGATTAGGAGAGGAGAAATCAATTTGTTTTGAACCTCAAGTAGAAAATATCAAATATTTTAATTAAAAAGATGCTGACTTGGAACTTCAACTGCTTCAAGTGAAGTAGATGCCTAGAAATTATGTGTGGTATTCTATTTACTTTACAGAACATCTGCCGCAACAAATACATAGAAGAACAAAAAGGTCAGTTAGATTCAAATTTTGCATTCCATTTAAAGAAGATGTGATTATCAAATTGTTGAGCTAATGAAAAAAATGTTACATCCCAAGTGGAATGCTGAGAGATTTCTCTTTGGATTACTTGGAAATATTTATAATGTTCTGTGGCCCTTTACCTTAAATAATGGTAAATGCTTAAGGTTGTTATGGCCACAAAACTATAGCTGTAGGAAAGCAACTTAGGCTGCTTACTATGCAGAGCTAATGCTTTTCTTCATACCACCATAACTCTTTACTAGAAATTTATACTATAATTTAAACTTTGCTAGTCTTTTCCTTTAAAAGAAAAGAAAAAAAACTAGAAATAGTCTATTAGTTAATGTAAAATTGTAAGATCAAGTGATGGGAAAAAATATGTATATATAATTTATCATTTATTAACTATATTCTGTATTGCTTAATGCCAGATTCTCTGGGCAATTCACAACATAGTAATAAACCTATAAAACATGTAAAATATTAAACCAATTAATAAAACCAAATTAAATCAACATAAGCAAAGCAAAGATCTAAAGGCATATAAATGCTCACATACAGATTTTTAGACATGAGAGCAAGAGGCTGGGAATAATTGCCCCCCACCTCCCGAATGTCTTCACAAGGCATAGGGAAGAAAATCACTTTTTTCTGAGGACAACTTACCTGCCTCCTAATTTCTGAATAAACATGTTGCATCATATTTTATTGATATTTGCAGTGTTCCAAATTTTGAAGACAATTCCCCAATTTAAAATGTACACAAAATATACATGTATTTAGAAAAAAAATGCATTAGTAAATATGATTCATATTATATTAGAACATAAATGCATGCAAAACTATGTATTATATGAAATAGCATAGAATGCTGAATTTATTAGGAAAAAACATAAAAATATATAAGGACTCTGAAAAAGATATGCAGACTGTTTGGACACGTTTAGAAAAATGAGAACTGAGATTCTGTCTGTCTGTCTCTCTCTTTGGTTCCTTATATGAGTGAGAAAGTGAAAGGTCCCCTGTGCAAGCACCAAGTCATTTCTGACCCTTTGGGGGGACACCGCTTTCACAAAGTTTTCTTGGCAGACTATGGAGCGGGGTGGTTTGCCATCGCCTTCCCCAGTTGTCACCTTCCCCAGCAAGCTGGGTGCTCATTTTACCATGCTCAGAAGGATGGAAGGCTGAGTTGTCTTGAGCCGGCTACCTAAGAATCCAGCTTCTGCTGGGATCGAACTTGGTTGTGGGGAGATATAAAAACAATATACTGCTTTTTAATGTTTGAGCTTTAAATCCTCACTAAAGCAAAGTATAGCATCAGGAGTGGAAGGTACCCTAGGGATCATCTAGTCCAACCTCTTACTCAGTGCAAGAGATGGTAGCCCAGCCTGTGTTTAAATATCTCTAGCAAAGGCAGATCCACTATCTCCCAAGGCAGTTTGTTCCATCGTTAAACAAACTTGGATTGAAGGATTTTTTTTATTATTATTATTATTAATTTCAATCAAAGTCTATTTGCTTGTAATTTAGACACATTATTTCTTGAGAGGCATCCATAGTGGTCAAAGAATGTGTAAGGATAAATGCAACATCATGCTCCTTTTGTATGTGCATTGCACACAAGCTTCATCCGAAGGAGTGCTATGCCATCCAAAACCAAAGACGGTAAGTCCCCAGATCCAGGGATTCCTAAAATCAGTGGTGATCAGTCTTGCAAGAGTTCAGCCTGAGCCTATGTTCTGCCAAGTGTCTGAGCAGTGATCAGGTGCTCAGGCAATTGGTTCTTTTAGATCCAGAGACAATAAGCATGCCAGTGGCTAAAGAAACTTTAAGCTTTATTATAAACTTAAGCAAACCAAGTTAAATAGAAACACAGTTTAAACCAGAAACACAGTTTAGGCAGATTATACAAAAGCATAAAAAGCATAGCATAAAGAAAGAAATCCTACATACCTAAGCAAGGTGACACCCTATCTCCCATATGCTGCCAGGAGCCCTTTAATAAGGACAGTAGAGATACCCCTGGGTGGCTCAATCTACACAGCACCCAGCACTCAGTTCTGTGCACAGACTCCAAAACTCCAAAACAATTCCAGGAGTTTTTATCCAAGTCTGGCCCTTAAACCTTGTGACCATGTTTCCATGGTTGCAGGCCATGAGACCTGAGCTTGACTAGGAAGCTTCCCAAGGCCCAAAAACACCTGTCTATAACATCATCCAAGAGCCTGGGAAGTTTTACAGATAAGCTAGTGCTTAACAAAACAATCTGGGGGTTTTCTCTTATCTCTCCGCCCAACTCCAAACAACAATATGTTCTGGAGGGTTGTTGGAGGAGTGGACTGACAAACTTTCATTCTTGTGGTTTCATTTCATTTATTTATTTATTTATCGATTTTTTAATCTCCGCCCATCTGACCCTCAAGGAGGGACTCTTATCCCCCACCGTGCCAAATAGAAATAAAAATAAGCCAATTAAACCTCAGCATAACTCAAAATAAACTCTAATCTTGTTTGTGTGAGGGAGAAAATCAACATACGTTATTAACTCCTCAAGATAACAATGGTCTTCTGCATTGCCACTACAGCCTATTCTTCCTTATCCAGACTCCTACATCCTTCAGGCACTAAGAAAGAACTTTGACAGCATAACTTGATCAGCCTAAAGTAGTTTTAGCCTTCATGTCGAATTGATTTCTTGGTCAGGTCTACCCAGTGGGGCTGGTATCAACACTGACTACGATCTGCAACAGAGGAAAGAAATCCAGCACATCATGTCCCTTACTCTTAACCACTTTTGCCAGTCCAGAAGGATACCAAGATTGATAGTACTGAGAGATCAAGGAGAGGCAGGATGGATATATTACCACCATCCCACTCCTACCAGAGATGATCTACAAGAATAACTAATACTGTCTCAGTACTATATCCGGCTCTGAACCCTGACTGAAAAGGGTCCACCTCCTCTAGGGCCCTTAGAAGCTGCAATCTGCAATGGGTTGTAAGAGAAACCTTGAGGAACAAGAGGAACAGCTGCAGCCAAGACAACAATCAGGTAAAGGAAATTTGAGTCTGAGGCAGAAATGTAATTTGCGAAAGTGTCTCAGACTTGACCCTCCCATTATCTTCAAGAGAACTAGGGAGGGTCAAGTTTGTGATGTTTTCTCAAATTACATTCCTGCCTTGGAGTCAAATTTCTTTTACCTGACCGTTGTCTTGATTGCAGTTCTTCCTCCTGCTTACTCTTACAGCCCCTTACAATTCAACCATCTTCTCAACAAGCTTCCAACAAGGTTGGAGATGGCATGAAAATTGTCCAAAACCATTGGATCCAGATGAATGCTTTAGACATCTCTACTGCTATTTTATCTCCTGGAGTTTCTTTGAAAACGAAGGGGCTCCCCAAGGTCATGAGTAGGGAGCAGCCACACAGACACAATCCTCTCCAAGGCCATAGTACCCTTTCATCCCCAGCAGTGACTAAGGCCTCAGCTGAACTGTATACCAGAGCCTCTGAAACTTAACAGGATTTATTTGGAGCACTGATCAAACAGATCCTACTTCTGTGAAGTAGAGGATAATTATGGTGCACTTATGGTGAAAACACTCAAAAAATGATCTGGCAATGGCAAAGGGCTGATGTAAATATTCCCCACATTTTGATCACATTGTTACTACCTTGACACCGAATCAAAAGCAAAAACCACCAGGTTTTAAATAAAGTGTTGATTTTGTTTATCTCTTGTGAGATTTTTCTATCTGTCAAAAGGGGAAAGGAAAGTTGAAACCTCTAGCATATACTTTTATGCTACAAGACCAGGAGATTGCAATCTAAAAATTATTTCACATACCCCTCCCCATTTCTATCTTTCCATTGTCAATAAATTGATGCAGATGGACTTTGAGAAGCAGGTAGGAAGAATATTGGTGCTTTGGAACTTTGGTGTTGGAGAAGACCCCTGAGAATGCTGTGGACAGCCAAGGAAACAAACCAATGGATCATTGAACAAATCAACCCAGAGTTCTCACTTGAGGCACAAATGACCAGGCTCAAATAATGCTACTTTGGACACATTATGTGAAGATACAGCTCTCTGGAAAAGGCTTTAATGCTGGGAAAGGTGGAAGGAAAGAGAGGAAGATGACGACCAGTAGCAAGGATGAACTCAGAGTGGTGATGAGTGTGCCATTGGAAGACCGAGTTAAGGATAGATTGTCATGGAGAAAATGTATCTATGTGGTTGCTAGGAGTTGAAAAGTTGGTGGCACATAAGTAATCAATTGAAGTGCTGCAGATGGTGAGTGCACCAGGTAGAGGCAGCCAGAGCTACTAAACATACATCCCAAGATATAGAAGCAGTTCCAGTTTCTGGGAGGACCAGGCAAAAGTCATGCATTTATGATTAAACTATGGAAACATCTGACATGGTTTATTGGTCCACAGTCTCACAGTTCCAACAAATGATTGGATAAATTTCAGATGCTGCATTTCTAGTAAGAAAAAGTTTCCCTTAAATCAAGTTCACCTGCTGGCTGCCTGCATTTTTCATGGCAATAATAGGTATACTCAGTAAAAGTCAAAAAAGACACACATCAAAGAAAACCACAAGGTTAAAGGTATCTCAGTGGAGATTCTAAAAACGGTTGTTACTTTCTCTAATGACTGCTGAGGGCAGTGTCAGATCAGCAATGGAGGTTAGCAGCAAAGAAGCCAAGATCAAAAGTGGAGGGCAAACCAGGGTTTTATTACCATTTCAGTATCAGACTCCTGCTGCTTCACATTTCAATCACAGCTTTTTTTCACCTCCATGTTGCCCTCATATCCTGTGGGACAGATTGCTGCAGCAACTTCTCAACAAGGTGAGGTTAATTTAGATTACAGTGAGAGCCACACAGCTCAACACCTGGAATTAATGCACCCACATTAGCCTTTTTCTTCTGCATTCTCCATAGCTAATACACATGTCCTCCTTGCACTAATTGGTGTATTCATACCACCTTCTTTTTAAAGGAAAAATGCACAAAAAAATATGAGAATTCTTATAGAAGGAAGGGTTATCTAGCCTTCTCTCACATCTCTTCCTAAAGATCATTCTCAGTTACCTTTTTCTTTAACATCATTGGCTTTTTGCAAATCTATCTATCTTAGGAGAGGGGGGAGAAAGGAGTTATTGCTGACTTTGCTTCTTTTTTCTATTCCATCACACAGGAACAATTATGAGACCAGTGGCATGAAAACATTAAGGAATTCCCCCCATCTCATCCACACATTCTCACACTATAGGGGGATTTTAATGTGATTGGCAGGCATACATTTTAAAGAACTGTTTAATGTTTTGCATTTAATAAGATATTTAGGGGTATAGGCTTAATGACATGCATTAGAAGGAACATTAAGTAACTAGTGGCAAAGTGGATTGCATATGACTATTTCTTCAAGCAACCAGGTAACTGCCTGAACATGACAGATTGCTTTCCAATTTTGTTTTGAAAATAATTAAAAAAAAAAACCTGCCATTTCTTCTTAAGCAGAGAGAACATATTTAAAGATGCAGTAGCCTTGGTGTTGTAGGTAGTTGAACTAATCCTTTGAAAAACACTGCAACTCATTAGTTGCAAATGCTTGTCTGTGATTGTTTAACACCATACCTGAAGTCTTATTTATTATTATTTATCCTTGGTTTTCTGGCACAGGTGCTAACATAGCATATTGAAAGTGCAGTACAATGCTGACCTACCTACAAACTCTAGTACAGCAAATATATTCTACTCTATATTCTACACACACTATTATACTCTATAGTCTCTCACTCTGTGTATGTGTCTTGCAACCCCTAAATCCGTACTTCTATAAGTAGCTCTGATGAACTCAGTGGGAGTAGGCAGGTTTAGAATTATGCACTTAATGTTAAACAAATGAACCCTTATACAAACAGCCCAGACATAAAATCTAATATTTTTTTATCCTTAAAAGGTGAGAAATGTAACAACAACAACAACACATATGTGTGTATTTCTTTGTGAGTGGGTGAGAAAATGAAATAATTACAATGTATAATTGTAGAGGTACAACTTGAACAAGCTTTGGGAAAGCACTGGAATTGATTAACATAGTGGGACAGTTGCACCACCTTGGATCTCCAGCTTCAAAGCTTGAAAAAGATTAATTCCAGATTCCCATTTAAGATTATTCAAAGCAGTTATCCAAATATGGTGTCCAACAAACAATGAGTACTGTACATGCTGTTAGGAAGAAAAGCTATGAGCCAGGAAAAATCTGTGTTTGTGCTCTTGCACATACATAATTGCATCCCCTGTTCTCAAATATTATAGATGTTACCTTTTTTCTAGATAACAAACTTTAAATTTAATGTTTTTACTCTGCTTATGCCAATTATAGCCTTGTCTTCTTTCCATTACATTCACCGTAGTTAAAGCAAAAGAAAGATGTGGATTTCTAATTAAAGCGCCAAAATTTGGGCACTTCACCAGAAGAATGTAATAACTCTAGAGTAAGTAGCCTGAATATCATAGATTGCAAGTATCAGTCACATTGTTTTTAAATCTGAGCACAAGTTTATTCTACTGATTTTAAGATAAAGCAGCTCAAGGAATATTTGAGAGGTGCTATTCATGTCAGCTTGCTATCAAAAGTAACAAAAGAAGTACAATTAAGTTTCTTGCTGTGGCTTGATAGTTAGACAATATAAGGAGAAGATCTCTCATTATTTCCTTTTCTAATAAACATTCATTAAATTGCTAAAACTTTAACATATATCCTAGATCCCAACCATGACAGTGATACTTGCTTCGTACAGAAGTAATTCCGACATTGTTACAGAGAGTTCTACAACAATAATTACCTAAGAGAGAGACGTTCATAAGGATTAAATCTTGCAACAGACCCAGCTGCCAGCTCTTTCATGTAGTCAGGATCCTTCATGTGCTCATTCTCTAGTTTGACGTATGCCCCCAATTGCCAGCTGAGACAAAGAAGGACATGGATAGAGATGATATAATATAAATTAACCCGATTAATGCGTAACTTCAGTACTGACATGCACAATGTTTTCAGTGCAAAAGTTACTTGTGGCTGTTGAGTAGCATGTTGGAGGCCATATTCCAAAAAGTAGATGAAACTGGGACAAAAATTAAATTGCATTTCATTCATATCTAAATAACATTATTTAAATATAATTGATATGATCATTTCCTGTGCATTTACTTACAATTTGGTAGGTTTTATAATATATGAGTTGGTGCTGTCTGCAGGGGGATCAAATAGGTCAGTCTGATGAAAACAGCATTCTTATGATGCAAGCCTTTTGGGCATGGCAAAAACAGCAGCAGCCTGTGCTCTGGGTCAAAACTTCTATTCTAATCCGTAATGTTATTTGCTTCTTTGGCTTTGTTTGCTGTGTGAATCCAATAAACCTGATCTTGTATAGATACAGGAAGTGGCCCCATTTTGCACCTTCACCCTACTGTTGCTTTCAGTCTTCCCCAAATATAAATGTAGTCCCCAGACACAAAAACAGTTGCCTATATGTGGATTCTTACTAGAGCTGACCACAAGGGCCCTGAAATTCTCCACCACATTTATGGGTGAAGAAATTCAGTGGAGGTTTCTCTGAAATTCACCAGGGAAAGGAGAAATTTTCCAACAATTTCTCAAAGCCAGTAACTACTATTGCAAAGTTGCAGAGGAGAAGTTGCCTCCTGATAGGATTTAATATAAAGGTGGAAGTCTGGGAGGCTGCAGATCACTAAAGTTATGATTGTACAATGAAAGACAGATGATTTACACACACCTTGTATTTAGGTGTATGCATGTGTGGGAGGAGACAGAATTCAGAATTAAATAATAGGGTTGTGGAAAGCTTCAATGATGATGGTTTATTTAAAAGGGATTCAGTGGAATCTATGAACTGACTGACTTTCTGAACTGAAAAGGAATTCTGAATCAGATCACTGAACTGAACGCCTCCAAACTGATTTGGGGCCACTTGATCTTTTGAATCAACCGTTCAAGTCAAACTGATAAAGTCAGTAAGACCAATAACAGGCAAACTTCATACCCCTTACTGATTAAGTGCAAGAATACTGCATTCCCAAGTAATAGAACTCCTCTGAAAGAAACTTTTTTTTAAGGCCAATTCTTTTTATCAAGTGAATAAGAATTGATAAGAAAAACAACTCTGTTTAAAATAATGGGACAACAAAATCTGTAATGTGGATCAAGATAAATAAATTTAAACTGATGCATACTAAAGTAAAAACAAATAATAATAATGAAAGGAGTGAGCTAGTAGTGAACGCTTTAGAATGAAGCTACTGTGAGGAAGCAGACTGGATAACTGTAAGCAGTTGTGAGCCACCCAGAGTCATGTTTGTGAGATGGGCAGCCATATAAATTTGCTAAATAAATAAATGAAAATAGAGTTACTTCTTTCTGAAAAGGAACCACCTTTGGAATAATGTACACAGTTCTGGTCTACATCTCAGAAATGATATTGTGGAGATTTGAAATGTGCAGTCAATGGCAACTACAGGTACGAGGTGGTTGGAGTGTGTCCTTCTTATTAAATTAGAAGCCAGGTGGGGTTCATTCAGAGGTTTGAGTGTTGGGACAGATGGAAATAAATACTTCTTCTTGAGCCCATAGTTGAAATACAGAATTTGGTACTGCGTGATGCAGCAGTCACCATGAGTAAAGAGAGTTTTAAAGGAATTTAGACAAATTGCACTGAATATAATCAGGAACCACTAATCAGGACACTTATATAGTACTTCAATATTTGAGCTGTCATGCCTGCAAAAACAGTTGCTGGGAAAGAGCAGTGGAGAGGGCTATTGCAATTTGTTGTGGGATTCTCACTGGCATCTGGGTGGCCTCTATTAGAGAAAAGTCTTTGATCTTCTCCAAAAAGCTTAACGTTCTTCTGCTACTTGCATGGGATGAACATATCTTTCCAAATGTCAACCTTCAGAAACAAATGGAAGAGCACTTCCATTAATCCATTTTACTGTGTGGTTGAGCTGCAGTTACAATAAGCAAAAGTTCAAAAGGAGAACATCAAAGAGGAACCCATTGTGAAACTAGGATTTATCAATACATTTGATTGTATTAATTTAGGTCTCAACTGAGAGAAAAATACCATTTTGTTTCTCCAAGGGCATAATCTTACATCGGTTCTATTATCAAAAATTGCTATGTGGCATATATTCAGTGTCTTTTAAGTTTTTTTTGGAAACTTCAACCAGGTTTGATATAGATCCAGGGCTATTACTTTTCATTGCTTTGAATGGCTGTCTTTACTCATATTATAGAGCTGTAATTAGAAAGAAACTGGTTTTGAATTAAAATAGTCTTTAAATAAATATGCTTCCTTTTTGAGAAAAATGGATATTTTAATCTTCATATGGACCTACTTTTAATATAAAGGTCCTGGAACAACAGATGTGTTTCTAATTGCATTCTTAAAATGAAATGTTTTTATCCTGAGTCTGCAGCAAAAGGAAATATCCTTCAGGAAAGGGCACCAGCTGCAAAATAATAAAACGAGCTTTAAACGTTTATCCAGTGACTGGCAGGTTTTTTGCTCTTAGACATTTTAAAGTTCATATTTGTTCATGCAAAATGTAAGAGAGGAAGTTTAGCTGTTTTAGGTCCTTTGTGCAGTAAATTGCACAAAATCTTTTGGCAAAGAATTATGCACCTGGTGAAGTTCACAAGGTACTGCACAATTTGGAGTTGTAGGAAAGCCAGCCAGTCCTCGACATTCCAGCAACACTGAAATCAGAAGCAAAATATGTCTATTGGCTACACATGTTTGAATTATGGTGGTAAAATTGAAAATGATCTGTGGGATAAAATTGGTCTGTACAATTGTGTAAAATGAACCTGTTTGTTTGTTTATCAAATATATATGGCTGCCCATCTCATGAGAAGTGACTCTGGGCAGCAGCAAAGTTATGAACGATAAACATATAAAAAACAGTCAGTATTACAAAATTAAAAAAACAAAACAAAATGTAAGAGATGCTAACAGCTATAATGGAGCCACCTCAAGATCTCACCAGTCCCCTGGCGCCCCCAGGCCTAATGACATAACCAGGTCTTTAGGGTTTTCCAGAAAATCAATAGTGATGGAGCTAACCTCACTTCAGGGTAGGGGGGGCGGGATATTCCATAAGGTGGGTACCATGGCAGAGAAGGCCCAACTCCTGAGATTTGCCAAGTGTAGTTCCCCAACAGATGGGACCCATAGCATGCCTCTTCTGCCAGATCTGATGGGTCAGGCAGACATAATTGTGGAGACGAAGTCCCTCAGGTAACCCAGCCCCATGCAGCGAAGGGATTTAAAGGTCAAAACCAGCATCTTGAATTGGACCTGGAAGAAGACTGGCAATCAATGCAGCTCATGGAGCAGTGGCATAACATGCTGCTGTAGAGGCGCACATAACTGCCCATGTTGCTGCATTCTGCATCAGCTAAAGCTTCCATATACTCTTCAAGGGCAGCCCCATGTAGAGTGCATTACAGTAATCCAATAAAGAGGTGACTAGGCTATGAATGACTGTGAGCATAGCCCCCCAATGGGCACAACTGATGCATAACCTGAAGCGGTGCAAAGACCCTCATAGCCATGACTACCACCTGCTCTTCTTATGAGTCCAGGAGGACCACTAGATTGTGTACCTGGTCTGTCTGGAGCAGTCAACCCATCTAGCACCAAAGAAGGTAAAGTCCTAGAATCAGCAGGCACCCAAACCCAAAGCCACTTAGTCTTGCCAGGGTTCCACTGAAGCCTGTTCTTCCCCATCCAGACCCTCACAGCCTCCAGACAACAAGATAAGAAGTTCACGACATCACTTAGTTCACCAGGGGCAGAGATATATAATTGGGTATCATCAGTGTACTGATGATACCTCACCCCATGGCAATGGATGAGGTCACCCAGCAGCTTCATGTAGATGTTAAAAAGGAGAGGAGAGAGCACCAAACCCTGTGGCATCCCCCATGGTAGTGGCCAAGGGAGGGACTGCTTCTTCCGAATCACCACTGAATGGAATTGACTCCAAAGAAAGGAAGCAAACCAGCACAATGCCATGCTGTCCATCCCCAATCCTCTGAGTCAGTCCTGAAGGATACCATGGTTGATGGTATCAAAAGCTGCAGAGAGGTCATGTAGGGCAAGGATGAATTCACCACCCCCATCCTGCCCATGCCAGAGGTCATCAAAAAGCGTGACCAGTGCTGTTTCCATCCCATACCTGGGCCTGAATCCTGACTAAAAGGGTTCCAGATAATCCACTTCTTTTGAAGCTGCTGCACAACCACCTTGTCAACCACCTTCTCCAAAAAGGGGAGGTTAGATACTGGATGAAAATTGTCCAGTATACTGGGATCCAGTGATTGCTTCTTGAAGAGGGGGTGAACCAAGGCCTCTTTAAGAGGTAAAGGAACAACTTCCTCACTCAATGATTTGCCACTGCTAGAACCCATTCACACAACACCCCCTGGGCTGCTTTTACAAGCCAGGAGGGGCATGGATCTAAGGAGCAGGTGCTGAGCTCACAGTCTTAAGGACCCTGTCCACTTCCTCAGGACCAACAGGTTCAAACTGTTCCCAGATAACCAGGCAGGACTCCTACTATGCATCTCCTCCAAACCTTCAACAAGGCCAGCATCCAACTCTGAGCCAATTCAAGTGACTTTGTTCAACAGATGTTGAGTAAATTCTTCCACACCACCCTGCAAGAGGTTCTCTGAGCCCCCAGCCACCCAAGAGGGCACATGTCACCTGAGAATGGAATTGGTAGTACTCACACTCCCTATTGATTACACAGTATTGTGCAGAAATAGCCATATCACTGTTGGTTTCCAATCTGTGGCTGACTACGGAAAGCCAAAGGTCTATCTGACAGGCCCTGGAGAAGATGTAATGATCTGTTCCCTGATGGTGGTTGGTTGGGAATATGTCTGTTTAGCTATCCTTCCTCAATGTCTGCCATGTATTCTATGTAGATTTTGTCTTTGTGTTGTTTTTTACCATTATTATTACCATGATGTTTTGAGGTACGTAAGTCTGAAAAGGTTGGATTATTTTAATAATTATTAGTGAGGTGCTGCAGTTGTTCTCATATGAGGTCCCAAAAATATTTTCAGAATCATTTTTAAAGTGTGCAGTTTTCTGGAAATCCATGTATTATTAGTTTGGCTGCTGCAGAAAAAAAAACAACGCTAATCTGTAGGCTTCTACATTATCGGGATCTTCAATTATGATGGTGTTGCAGATGCCAATTGGAAGACTAAGCATAAACAACTACTGAAATATAGGTTTTCTTATCAGAAAGGGGCATGACATCATACAGATGTCCAGAAGCAAGGCCATTATTTTGCTGGAGACTCAAGGCAAGGTTAATTACTCCTTAGCAATATGTGATGCCCTTTTCATATGAATAATAGTGAGGCTGAATAATAAAATAGTATCTCAAAAGCAGAGTTTTATATTAGGATTCCTGGAACTGTGTATCTAACATACACACAGCTACTTCTAGATGGAGAATCATGTAAATATCTATTCACAGGGAATGGGGAGACAAGAGGGGTCAAGTGACAAAACCTGATTAATGAAATCATGATGCAACTATTGCAACTTGTGCACATGCATCAGATATCAGAATAGAAGCACGTAGGATGGCGTTTGTATCATGCTGTCACTGTGTGTGTGTCATCATTTCGATGAAATTTCTGTTTGCTGCAAATGCCAGTGTGGCCATTTCATATGCTATCTATAAATCAGCGATCTCTGCTTTGATGTGATATTTATTTATCATTAGCAAAGTCTAAAAATACAATAAAGTATGTCTGTCCCATGATATAATAGCAAGAAATTTAGGAAGTTGTTCTAAAATTTGGATTTGCTTTTTAATATTTTTAAAACAACATTGCCAGATTGCTTTGTAAATCTAATATAATTAAGAAATTAAAATCTAGCACAGAACACATTGCTTAAACAACCTATTTCCTGAAAAAAAAAGTAGTACCACTTTACATTCTCTAATGACTGAAAATAGTTTATATATATTATGTTTTATATGTCCTTAAATGTTTTAACAAGAAATATTTATATGAAAATAAGTTTATTTAAAATTACTAGCATTTATTTCCTGGTAATATGCATAGGATTGAGAACTTACATTTTTTTTCCCCTTCACACATCCATGGGGAATGTGAAATTGAGAGATGAAAAGAACTTTGTAAATATCCCAATCAAATTTAAAGTTTCTCACACACCTCATTTTCTACTTGGTCACTCTCCCACAGAACCACAAACAATGGTGGCAAAAGTTATTTTGTAGTGGTTGATAATTCAGTTATTACTTGGTTTGGATTTTCCTAGTAGTCTTTATATCTCCATAACAGCCACTAAGAATTGGGCATTAAAGATACTTAGTTTGTTCTTTTGATGGAGTTATGAGGATTATATAGTAATTTATCATCCATTCAAATTAAACTTCAACCGGGTTCTGTTGCACAAGAACCACTGTGATTAAATGAATAAATAAATTCTTTTTCTTGAAGCAGGCCACTTCTCCTTATGGCACCATAATCTTCTCTTTCCTAGGCTTGTTGTTCTCAAGTTATAAACAAAGAAGTTTTATTACAACAAGGTAAGCTGAAGAGTATTAAGGTATAAAGGTTGTATTTTCATTATTACCAGTGTTGATATTCTACCTGAAAGTTAGAATCCAATTTAGTCATAGAATGACTGTATATTTTTATATGCACATGAGCCAGAAGCATGAGCCAGACAATAACAATATCTAGGCCACCTGTATTTCCACATGAAGGAATTAATTCATTCCTTAAGCAGAGAATGTGCAATGCATATTAAAGTAAAGCCAAGCAGTTGCAAAGTACACATACTGTACATATTAACTCACACAGGCCAAAATCTAAATAAGATTCCCAAGGTATTCATCATTGCCTACCAAACCATGTAGTCAAATGCTGGCTAGAACATGAAGATAAATAGACAGACACATACATACATACTCTAAAGATTATTTTTGTGTCAGCATTTGCTCAAAGTTTATCAAGAGTCTCAGTGACATCCCAGAAATAATGTTTTCATCAACCTATAATTTTGATTTTGTAAGATAATACTGATTTTTTTTCCCTTGAATTTTGGAATTTGATAAATGTAGAAGTCACTCTACTGGTTTTGAATTAACACAGGAAAAAATGCACAGGTATGAGATGTGGAAGACCTTCCTTGGCAGTGCTATGAACTTTAAATATTAATCAACTAGATCTTAGTTGCTCTGAAGAAGATAGGATAGGCCCATATGGATTTCATAGACAGAGCATTCCACAACATGGAGTATGGCCGGGCAGTCCCCTCCAAATTCTATATCTGACTTTGGGGCTAGTTTTAAGTCAGTGAATCTTTCCACAAAGCAGCAAAAAACAAGAATAAACACAGGAATAAACAAAGAGGTGACTGCTTTGATCTTGTCTTGATCTTCATTTCTTCATTGGATGTAAGAGAGAGTGGAATTCAGCCTTAATATGAGAAAACATAACTAAATAAGTACCTTCACAAAAGAAGCCCGAAGTACAAATGTGGCTTTAGGTCTATTTAGAAAACACTTGCATGTTAGAAAAAATGTAAAAGACCAACAGAGAAGGTCATTGTCACATGACTGTAGGAAGTAATGAAGATGACCTTGACCAAGAGAGGAGACATCTGTTACCAAAGCGACAGGAAGTGAAATATGGTTTAAGCCCCAAAGAACAGGAAATTATACTAATTTGTTGTTTATTCATTCAGTCGTTTCTGACTCTTCGTGACTTCATGGACCAGCCCACGCCAGAGATTCCTGTTGGTTGTCAACACCCCCAGCTCCCCCAGGGACGGGTCCGTCACCTCTAGAATATCATCCATCCATCTCTTGCCTTGGTCGGCCCCTCTTCCTCTTGCCTTCCACTCTCCCTAGCATCAACATCTTCTCCAGGATGTCCTGTCTTCTCATTATGTGGCCAAAGTATTTCAGTTTTGCCTTTAGTATCATTCCCTCAAGTGAGCATCTGGCTTTATTTCCTGGAGTATGGACTGGTGGATCTTCTTGCAATCCAAGGCACTCTCAGAATTTTCTTCCAACACCACAGTTCCAAAGCATCTATTTTCCTTCTCTCAGCCTTCCTTATGGTCGAGCTCTCGCAGCCATATGTTACTACTGGAAATACCATTGCTTTAACTATGCAGACCTTTGTTGTCAGCATGATGTCCCTGCTCTTAATTATTTTATTGAGATTTGTCATTGCTCTTCTCCCAAGGATTAAGCATCTTCTGATTTCCTGACTGCAGTCAGCATCTGCAGTAATCTTTGCACCTAGAATACAAAGTCTTTCACTGCCTCTAGGTTTTCTCCCTCTATTTGCCAGTTATCAATCAAACTGGTTGCCATAATCTTGGTTTTCATGAGGTTTAGCTGCAGGCCAGCTGCACTTTCTTCTTTCACCTTCATCATAAAGTTCCTCAGTTCCTCTTTGCTTTCAGCCATCAAAGTGGTATCATCTGCATATCTGAGATTGTTAATGTTTCTTCCAGGGATTTAAACTCCAGCCTTGCATTCTTCAAGCTCAGCACACTGCATGATGTGTTCTGCATACAAGTTGAATAGGTAGGGTGAGAGTATACAGCCCTGCCGTACTCCTTTCTCAATCTTAAACCACTCCATTGTTCTATGGTCTGTTCTTACTGTTGCTACTTGGTCATTATACAGATTCTTCAGGAGGCAGACAAGATGACTTGGTATCCCCATACCACTAAGAACTTGCCACAATTTGTTATGGTCCACACAGTCAAAGGCTTTAGAATAGTCAATAAAACAGAAATAGATGTTTTTCTGAAACTCCCTGGCTTTTTCCATTCTCCAGCGGATATTGGCAATTTGGTCTCTAGTTCCTCTGCCTTTTCTAAACCCAGCCTGTACATCTGGCAATTCTCGCTCCATGAACTGCTGAAGTCTACCTTGCAGGATCTTGAGCATTAACTTACTGGCATGTGAAATGAGTGCCACTGTTCGATAGTTTGAACATTCTTTAGTGTTTCCCTTTTTTGGTATGGGGATATAAGTTGATTTTTTCCAATCTGATGGCCATTCTTGTGTTTTCCAAATTTGCTGGCATATAGCATGCATTACCTTGAAAGCATCAACTTGTAAGATTTTGAACAGTTCAGCTGGGATGCCGTCGTCTCCTGCTGCCTTGTTATTAGCAATGCTTCTTAAGGCCCACTCAACCTCACTCTTCAGGATGTCTGGCTCTAGCTCACTGACCACACCGTCAAAGCTATCCCCGATATTGTTCTCCTTCCTATACAGGTCTTCTGTATATTCTTGCCACCTTTTCTTGATCTCTTCTTCTTCTGTTAGGTCCTTGCCATCTTTGTTTTTGATCATACCTATTTTTGCCTGGAATTTACCTCTGATGTTTCTAATTTTCTGGAAGAGGTCTCTTGTCCTTCCTATTCTATTGTCTTCTTCCACTTCTGCGCATTGCTTGTTTAAACATAATTCCTTATCTCTTCTGGCTCACCTCCGGAATTTTGCATTTAATTGGGCATATCTCCCCCTATCTCTGTTGCCTTTTGCTTTCCTTCTTTCTTGGGCTACTTCTAGCATCTCAGCAGACAGCCATTTTGCCTTCTTGGTTTTCTCTTTCTCTGGGATGTATTTTGTTGCGCCTCCTGGAAAATGTTGCGAACTTCTGTCCAGAGTTCTTCCGGGACCCTATCTACTAAGTCCAGTCCCTTCACCTCCACTGCATATTCCTTAGGAATATTAGTGAGCTCATATCTAGCTGATCTGTGGGTCTTCCCTAATCTCTTTAGTCTGATCCTAAATTGTGCAAGATGAAGTTCGTGATCTGAACTACAGTCAGCTCCAGGTCTTGTTTTTACCGACTGTAGAGATGTCCGCCACCTTTGACTGCAAAGGATGTAGTCAATCTGATTTCGGTGTTGTCCATCTGGTGAAGCCCATGTATAAAGCCGTCTCTTAGGTTGTTAGAAGAGAGTGTTTGTTATGCAGAGTGAGTTGTCTTGGCAAAATTCTATCAGCCTACGTCCTGCTTCGTTTTGTTCTCCCAGGCCATGCTTACCTGTAATACCAGGTGTCATTTGACTGCCCACCTTAGCATTCCAGTCTCATGTGATGAAAATAATTTCTCTTTTAGGCATATTGTCCAGTAGGTGCTGCAGATCCTCACAGAACCGCTCTACTTCAGCTTCTTCAGCATCTGTGGTTGGGGCGTATATTTGGATCACTGTGATGTTAGATGGCTTGCCCTGAATTCTAATTGAGATCATTCTATCATTTTTTGGATTGTATCCAAGCACTGCTTTAGCCACTTTACTTATTAATTTTGAAGGCTACTCCATTTCTTCTGTGGTCCTCTTGTCCACAGTAGTAGATCTGGTGGTCATTTGATGTGAAGTGGCCCATTCCAGTCCATTTCAGTTCACTGACACCCAAAATGTCTATCTTTAATCTTGACATCTCACCAATAACCACATCCAATTTGCCCTGGCTCATAGATCTTACATTCCAGGTTCCAATGGTGTGTTGATCCTTAGAACATCGGATTCGCCGTTCACCACCAGCACCGTCGGCCACTAGCTGTCCTTTCGGCTTTGAGCTAGCTGCGTCATCACATCTGGGGCTAGTTGAACTCATCCTTTGTTCCTCCCCAGTAGCATTTTGACCATCTTCCAACCTGGTAGTCTCATCTTCCGATGGTATACCGACATATCTCTGGTTGTACTGATCCATTTAGCTTTCATGGCAAGAATACTGGGGTGGGTTGCCATTACCTTCCCCAGGGATCACATTTAGTCTGACCTTTCTGTCATGACCTTACCGTCTTGGGTGGCCCTTCACGGTTTAGCTCATGGCATCATTGAAGTGGTCAAGCTCCAGCACCACAACAAGGTAATGAACCTTTGCTGAAGGGTATACCTAATGGCACCCCCTAATTCACATGAGTATGAGAGAGAACATAAAGCATACAGTAATCAGACTTGCAAGATTCTGGTGCTATAGTCCATCTTGATAAAATGAGTTTAAGACTTCCATGGAGTTTCTTTCTTTTCTGGTCTACATTGTGGGGCTGACATAACTTATTCTAGGACTGTGCAGAGGTGCTTTGGGTCACAGATGTGTGGTATTCCTACTTCACAAAGTGCTGAGGTGCTCCCAGTCTGACTTCATTGGCCACCTCAATTTAATGAGAGTGACTTCTGAGCATGTGCAGATTGTTGGCAGATTGCTAGGAAAGCCTTTAGCCCAGGAGAGATCAGAAAAGTCACACACCAGGCATTTCTATAAAAATAATTTTATTTACAGAAAGCAAAACATATTTAAAAGCTGCTGCATTCTTACAGGCTCTCAGTGAGAGCTGCTTAACTCTCTACATGCCTATACAGAAGGGAAACTGAAACTAAAACAAATCTAGGCAAGTTCTTCCCCCCAGGTGCAAAAATTAACATCCGAAAAGGAGACAATTAAATTCAACCTCTTCACCTGGCCAGAATGATTAGTTACCATAGTAACCTTAATCTGTAGTAGAAAACATTAACACAGATGCTGCCCATATCTGGAGAAATAAGGGGTAAAATAGCTATGGTCAAATGAGAAAGAAGGCATGTTTAAAGGATACAATCATGTTTTCTTAAAACCTCAATCATATAGCTTCCATAAATTGTTTTAATATCTTCCCATCTTAAACTACTGAATTTAAATTTACTTACCAAAAACTGGCAGCAGTTAAGGAAGGAGCTTGGGACTGCATAAAATTGAAGCAAAATATGTACAGCCATGCATTAAAGGAGGGGTCAAATTGTCTTTTTTAAAGTTTTTCTGCTAACTACTGTGGCTGCCTGAGAGAATCATGTCTTCTGACATCTCACTGTCCTTCTGAGCTTTTTATTTATGAGACTTCATGGCACCCTATACCAAAGCTGCTCTGACAGGTTCCTAGCTGTATACTGTATAAGCTCACTTATTTTAAAGTGCTAACAGGAGACTTTATAAGCAATTCAAACTTTGACCAACATAATAACAATCTCCTCCTCCTCTCCAACCTAGATGTTCAAAACCTTGCCATCTGGGTTGTCCCAGTTTAGCTGATTCTTTAAAGATACTGTATAATTAATACTGGAATTTCTTTTTTTTCAGGGCTCACTAAGGTTTTAAGGGGGAAGGTAAACTAAATAGGCTTTTCCCCAAAGCCTAGACACAACTGTCAAGGAGCAAAACATTTATTTAAAACAGCATTCCCCAACCAGTACAGTTCCATGTGTGCTTTTACCAGATGTTGCATAATTTCTTTTGTTTCTGTCTGCTCTTTACCAGTAGATCAGTATGTAAGCCCCATCCAGAACATCCTATGTAAAAACAGATTAAATATAAAGACAATTAATTTACAACAAATGAATATTCTGTTTCCTTTTAATAAACATATAATTATGAATTAACATAAAAACTTTTGGCAGAAAGCCTAAACAAGCAAATGAACTAATGATATTTTAAATGTTGATGTCACCCTCCTCCCCAGTTCCCTCTCTCTCACTCTCAGTTTTAAAAGAAGACAAAGCAAAGCAATAGCAAAGCTGTATTAATGCATATTTGAGGTGTTTCTTCATTAACAACCATGTCTTCTTATACTTTTGCAGGAATTATTTATACATTTTAGATAAAACAAAATGTTCTTTCCAGCACCGAAATCTGATAATTTGTTTTAGCACAATGAGTATGCTGCCAAAAATAAATATCCCTGCCTACTGCACACATTATTAAAATTAACACTAAGAGAGAACTACAAAGCTTGAATGTCTCTTCAGAACTTGATTTGTGATAATTGTTGTGCTTGGCTTTACAACCGTATTGGTAGTGGGTAAAAGATAAAGTGAGATTGCTAAGGCTTCATAAAAGTTTGACATCAGGAAGAAAAGGAATCAGATATTTTTGTCATAATGTATAACCATCCAAATATTTTTATCAATGGAAAGATCTAATTCTGTCTTGGAATCTTTTTTAAATTAATATCCTAGGAATGCTTACATTTGCCTTCAAGATAAAGTTAAAAGAATTTGTGCTCCACTATTGTCAAAAATGTTCTTCACTTTAGCAGAGGATTCTATGCACTGGAGGGAAACAAAATAATTTTCAGAAATTTCTCCTTTTTTGCTTACTTCTCAAGTAATTCCCATGTTGCTGCAGAGAATCTTCCATGATACTAAATGAGGATTTTGGTAGGAGGTGTCTCAAGAAATTGTAGACAAAGGGATCAGCAAAAATTCTCTCTCATTCTTACACCAGGTTGAAAAGTCTTGCATGAATATAGGCAAAATAGTGGATGTCCTAGGGACGCGGTGGCGCTGCGGGTTAAACCGCTGAGCTGCCGATCAGAAGGTCGGCGGTTCAAAACCGCGCGGCGGGGTGAGCTCCCGTTGCTAGTCCCAGCTCCTGCTCACCTAGCAGTTCGAAAACATGCAAATGTGAGTAGATCAATAGGTACCGCTTCGGCGGGAAGGCAACAGCGTTCCATGTTGTCATGCTGGCCACATGACCCAGAAGTGTCTACCGACAACGCTGGCTCTAAGGCTTAAAAACGGAGATGAGCACCGCCCCCTAGAGTCGGGCACGACTGGACTTTACATCAAGGGAAACCTTTACCTTTACCTTTAGTGGATGTCCTGGCTAGATAACACTTTCACTAAAACACCAAGATTTCATCTTGGGAACTTCCTGGATGCTATTTCTGTATCAAAATAAAACAATGGGTGGCCACAAGTGACTTCTATTAATTTAAGTTTACTATAGACTTTTAGAGCTGTAATAACACGTTAGCTATAATTCTTTTTCCTGTAAATAAAGGGTTGCTGGTTTGAAACCTTGCAGAAATGTATGTGTGTTGTGTTGGCTTTTTTTTAAAACAATGCAGCATTTCATTTTTTTTTTTCCAGTCACTTGAGCTAGAAGAGTTTTACCCTTAGTTCCAAATAATCCAAATAATCTATTGACCCTTTGGGAGATGAGATGAAACCCTTCCACCTCAGTTGACTAGAAATAATAAAACAGTGCACCACTGGACCTTAAGAACAAACAAACAAACAAAAAAGCATATCACCAAATTGTGACTGTGGGGCTGAAAAACAAACTATCCAACATATAGGGACAGAGTGCCAAAACAGAGCTTATAACGGAGTTTTCACTGATTTCCTGGCTGTGACAAATGAAGCAAAAAATTATATTCGTAATCTAGACATATGTCTTTAATTTTATATTCTATATTTTATATCTTGTATTTTATCTCCTGTGTTTTTATTCTATTGAACTGTGATGTGAATGTGCCATACAATAAATAAAATAAATAATAAATATAAAATCAATTCAGTCCTTAATCCTATCATTGAATCTAGACCATATATAAATATACTACTTTATCTAACAGGGGAATTATCCAAGTGGGAAGGGGGGAAGGGGGAATGTCTGCAGTCTAGACTGAATATATTGCATATTGTATTTCAGCCCAGGTAGAATTTTCTTAAGCTGGCCTAAAGTCTGACATGAGCATAGGACAGGAGCAGCTTATAAAATAAATACAGATATGCTCTTTTACAGCCATTCTAAACTAATGTAGAGCATGTTGTGTAGAGTTGCCTTTAAAAATAGGTTAGAAACTTCAGTGGTCAGGGCATACAAGTCTTATACCGCCCAGAGTCCCTCTTTTGGGGGAGATGGGCGGTAATTAAATTTGAATAATAATAATAATAATACCATACTTGTTATGTTGGTTATCTCTTAGTTTCTTGTGGTTGAACTTTTAAAACTCTCAAAGATTTGGGATGAAATATGTATCTAGGCCATTTTAGGGATGGCCTCATTTTTGTGGTGTTCCTTTTCTAGGTCTCCTTTTTTAAAATTGGGTTAATTGCCTTGTATTTTAATTATGGCTATTGTCAAAAGCCTACTTTAAACCTTGTTTAATGAATTTAGATTTTTGCAGCCCACATGTGGTAGCCCTATTGAGAAAGACAACCTGATAACCACACTGGCCTTTGTAGAGCTGGTAGAGCAGGCTGATATACTCTGCAATGCATGGCATCAGAGCAATAAACATCATTACCCATTATAGGCAATAAGTCCCTTGGTGCAATAAGATCATTGAGATCATGCCTCCGATTGACAATCCCCGGCCTACCAAGAAAGGTAGTAGTACCATGCTCAGTATAAAATTGCACTTGATTCAGTACCCTGGGGAGAGGCTTCCATTTCTTGCTTAAATAATGCTGTGTTAACTGTACTGAATAATTCACCTGCCATACTAAGAAAATTTAACTGTTATAAAATGTGCATGAGCTCTAAAATGATTATTGCTACAGCTGTACTTTAAGAAGCCTTAGCAGCAGATTTAAACATTTGCTCCTCTATTAATCTGAGATGGTATATGAAATGCATTCACATGTTCAACACATTAATTGCAGTATTATTCTACCTTTCAAACATTCTCAGTTATGACTTTCCTTGTAATACAGGAGAACTATTTGGAACAGACTAATTCAGGGCTATTTTGTTCTTGTTACTAATCAATATTTTTTTACCCAGTCATACAATTTGATCTCTTTTTGGAGTCCAGTCTAATGATATGATTTTTCTCATTCTTCTGAAACATTTCTTTTTGGAAAATCTGATCTCTCTGTTCTATGGTTTTGTTCTTGAGCTTTGTGTGTGTGTGTGTATGCGTGTGTTTGTCTGTGTGGGTGGAGGGGAGGGTGATAGCTGAGAACAAAACTAGTAGTAAACATCTATTTCTATGTATCAAAATCCATCCACCTGAAGGATACTTCTTAATATACAGTAGCTCTGCATTTGGAAGTAATCCAGCATCACAACCATCAGTTTTACCAACTTTAATTTGTTATGGAATATGTTTCCTAACTCTGCTAAATTGACCATTAAAGCTCTCTATCCACATCCATATACACCCACATAACTTTGGAGAGATTTGTGTCATTACTGAGTTGGGCATGTTAGTGTAATGTATTCTGTATATGATACATAATAAACAATCCAGTAGGAAAATCTGGTATATGAAAGTTTGATGGGTACGTAACTAACTGGTAAAATGGTGGAAAGAAAGCTTATACTTTTCCATAAGTAGGTTTCTACCTCTATCACTATAATATTTCATAGAACTCCAAAGTAGTGGTGTTGATGTGTGATGAAATCAGTTCCCTTTTTTCAGACTTAAAGCACAATACCATACATGCCTATTCAGACATAAACCTTGAAGCCCATAATTTATAGAATTCTGCTTCCATTTTGACATTTGTCTCAGAATTAGAACTAAAACCCATAAAAAGATTCACATACCAAATTAAATAATATTTATGTATTTATTTAAAAGATTTATATGGCCACCCATCTTATGTAACACAGCTCTGGGAGGCTCAAAACAATAATATAACCCAAAGACATTAAAACCAAAAACTTGGCACCTGACCAACAATCTCCTATCCATCCATCCATCAGTTTGTTTATCCACTCATGGTTCATGAAGTAAGTCAGAACTAGCTACTATCACACATTGTTGTAAAAAACAAGCTTTTTTAAAGAAAAAAAAAAAACATAGCAAGTGGGTTATTGCACTAAGCCATAATATTGTTTGTTGATTTTGACTTAGGTGAGTCCAGCCACAGACAAAATCAGTTTTACTGCCTTAAGTGGAATCTTGTGCATCAAATATGATTGGTAACAAAGAGACAAAAAGAGAGAGAAGAAACCTTAAGGACACCTAGAAGACAGCTTATATTCCAACATATATTGATTTTGTTGAGTGTTCCTCAGGGATACATGGAGAGATTTAGCAATCATTCCTTTCAATTCTGCTTTTTTAACAAAATGAAAAACCTTCTATTTAAATAAATAAATAAATAAATAAATAGGATTTGGTGGTATTTGAGGGCAAAGGAATAAATAGTCTCCAAAAGCAGTGTGATTGCAGAGTCCCCAATGGACTTTTACCTGTGAATATCTTCCTATACTATTACATCTATTGAAAGAACCAATGTTAGGGTTAGATGTTTATAAGAAATGGCAGCTGGGGAACAATCAGCACTTACGTTGTGTCCTGAATAGTATGGGAACTACCACTCTCAGGATGTGTAATGGTCTTCTTTTTTATATTAGGGTGGACCATTTACAACAATATTTTGTATTGATTCTATTATAGTAGTGTATTTATTAGTTAACCAGTGACTATTGATAAGTATAATACATAAGGTAATTTCCTTTTTCCCCCCTTACTTTCTTAGTTTGTTTGGTCTCGTTCTCCCCCCTCCCCCATCTTTTTTCTTTTTTCCCCTTTTTTTCCCTTTAAGTTTAAAGATTGTTAATTGTGTATGTTTAAAGTAAAATAAAATAAAATAAAATAATAAAATAAAATAAAAAGAATCTACCATATCTATACTGAAAATCTGGGCAAGCACGAAATGACAGCAAACATACAAAAACTCTCACTCTTTGCTGCCCTCTAGCAGTCATCTGGATTTTTGCAGTCAAGACATGGTAGCCCTAGCTTTACTGATTTTCAGATCAGGAAGTTTTAATCAACTAAGTGATGATATTCAAGGCAGGGTTGTATTTTTTCTTTTTTTCAGTTGGTGATGGTGATAGGACTCTTTATTTTCAGATTCTTTACAGTAAATAAAAGGAGCTGAGTTAATTAAAGGTAACATTTTGAAAATGCAGACAGTTTTATCAATGGAAAACAATAGGAGCGACAGGAGATTTCCCCATGCCTCTTTGTATTCTGAAGCTTGGAGGATGAAATACCCATCTTAATTAAGTAACAGAACACACTGGTTAAATACTTAGGCAATACTGTAGGGATATATAAAATCTATGTTAAGGTTAAGGTTAAGAATGTAAAAATCTAGCTTTGCACTTTTAAAGACAAACTGAACACAGAGATAGTTACACTTAATTTAAGGTGTAGGAAAGACTGCCTACATAGAGTTGCTTTCCCATTTTAACACATCAGCTAGAACCTCAGTTTGCTAAACCAAGGTTTACATAAACATAGTTTAGCTGGCTAATATGCTAGGATATATACTATGGATTACAAAACACAGTGGCTTAATTCAAACTAAGCAAGTGGTGGGAATATGATTCACACCTGAAAATTGCACCATTAGCATCTAATCAGCAAAGATATCTAGGTGTACAGCATTGCAGGGGAAATCATGGTAGCAGAATTCTTCTTTGCATGGAAATCAGCAGACAGAGGCAATACATGAAGTCTTAGTTTCACAGACATCCCCACTGTAATGTGAATATCTTTGTGGATTAGATAGCATTAGCATGACTTCAGGGAAGGGGACAGGTAAGTTGTATCTTTTTTCCTAGCATCTGAATAGGGTGTCTAACCTAAAGGTCTAGATAGGATATCCCCCCACCCCCAAGTCCTTATTGACTAGTGCTAGTCTCTGATTTTCTGTTTTGCGAAAACGATCAGAACAAGCATACTGACATATATGCTAGGCACAGGTACACTAGTTAAACCATTTGTAATTATTCTGTTTTACTTATTTATGAAAGGATCAGCGGCTTTTCATCATGTATGTGTGCTTTCCTGTTTCTGGGTCAAAAATAAGCCTGTGCATTCAACATTACTCTGTAATTTTGAATCTGAGTAGTTGCTGGAGTTAATTATTACCCATTCTGGAGCAGTCATTTCTCCAGAAGCTGAAGTTCTGTACATCAATCTGTGTGCACACATCACTCTTAGGAATGATTCCTTGCCCCCTCAATGACTGGGCATACCACAGCTCCTGTGCAATGTTCCTATGGAGTATCCAAGCTGAGTTCCTAAGCCAAACTCCAGGTAGGGATCAAGCCAAGGTGGGTTGCTTACCATAGCTTCTGGTCTTGGCACGGACTGTCATCCCTCTTGCTTGCCTGTAGCTGTTGCATTTGCCCAGACATTGCTTCCTGCTTTCTCATCTGCTTGCCTTCTCTCCCTTGGCTCCTCTTCTTCCACTCACACACACACCCTCTGGGTTATCTTTCCCTTTCTAGGCTAAGGGCATGGGTGTGCTAAACTGGCTGCCTAGGGATGCCAGCAGATTCTTGAAAAAGCCAGGGAGTGGCTCAGTTAGCCAACTGGTGATGTCCTTACATTGGTTGAATAGCTGGCTATTGCCAAATGACTAGAAGGGATGTTGGCATGGATGCCTGTAGGTGAATCTGTGCAAGTCACTCTGTGTCTCTCAGTAAGCTGGGGGAATTGAACTCACAGGTTTCTAGGACTGTAAAACTTTTATGTCCATTTTGGTGGAGGGATGAGCCTGGTCATAGAAGGCTGGGCGGGGGAGGGGCTGCAGATGCTCCAATCAGCATTTTCAGTGCTGCTTTTTTTCAAGCACTTTCAACCCCAATTCTCTCTCACTTCTAGTCCCATTATCTCTTCACTGCATATTCAAATCCTATCAGGCTTTCTTAGTCGGGATTTGGCAGTAAATCATAGATCTCCTGACACTTCTTGGCTGAGTTTGAGACCTTGGCCAGATTTGGCACAAGATTCCCAGACAGGGATCAACTATATTAGAATTTTTATTGTAATACAAGAAAGAAACCATACACTACAGTTGATTGCCCATTGCCTCAGTCAAGATAAAAATGATTTTTTACACTCAGGGGTTTAAACCCAAGCTGCCTTCTTCCTGACCTAAATTAACAGATACTTGGGAAGGGTTTGGAGACCTCAAGCCAAGTGGTAGTTATATGTGCATATAAGTCATCTTTGGCCTGGAAATTGCTGATCTCCACTCTGTCCTCCTCAATCTTTACAACTCTATGCTGCAGAAAGCAGGAGAAACACAGAAGAACTTCAGAAAAAAAGTGTGGTGAGTGAAACCATGGGTTCAGTGTTCCCTGATTTAGAAGCATTTAAATATTCAGAGAAATCTGTGGATCAAAACTTGACCATTCTATTTATTATAGGATTATCAGATACCCAATGGTAAAAAATAGCTCATAATGTTCACATGTTAAACAGAATGTACTAAATTACTAATATAGTGAAAATATTGTTCCACATTGTGTAATCTTATTTGATTGTAAACTGCCCAGAGTCCCTCTTTTGGGGGAGATGGGCAGTGGCTAAATTTGATAGATAGATAGATAGATAGATAGATAGATAGATAGATAGATGGATGGATGGATGGATGGATGGATGGATGGATGGATGGATGGATGGATGAAATGAAATGAAATGAAATGAAATGAAATGAAATGAAATCTGTATGCTTCTTGAGACTAAAATGAGGAAGCAAGAGGATGAAGAGAAGGAATGGAAAAGAGGCATTTAAGTCAAGGAAGGAAAGACGTCACATTTTATAGTATGAATTGTAAGAAATATTTTTGTTTCTTCTCCATGCCTTTACCAGGACTGGATTCACATAGGGCACCAAGCCATAACATGATCTGTTTGCTTTCATCTTAACAAGTAGCATAACCCAGCCATCAGGATCTGCTGAGTAACCAGATTATCTAGACCCAGATTATCATTTGGGTTTCAGGCTGATTTACCCTGAAGCAGCATTGATCACACTTGGACATGCTGAACAGCATTGGAAGCTGCAGTTGGTCCAGAATTCAGCAGCATGGGCACTTGGGGGCACACCCCAGTATGTCCACATAATACCAGTATGCCCACCAGTAAGCTTCCAGGTCCAGGTCCCTTCTGTGGAACAGTGCTATCTAATGGGACCCAGGAAGTGTGCCTTCTCTGTCATGGGGCCTGCTCTATGGAATAGAATCCCCCCCTGTAATTTGGATGGCCCAACCCTCTTAGACTTCAGAAAAGCCTTGAAAGCCTGGCTGTTCCCTCAGTCTGTCATGTATGGGAGTGGGGCTATGGGACAGTTTTTATGGGCCTCAGTTACTTTTTAATATTGCGTTTATGCTTTATGTTTTTTGCATTATGAACTGCCTAGAGTCACAAGGCTGAGATGGGCAGCTATATAAATTCAATCAATCAATAAGCTATCATATAAAAGACCCTCCTCCTTGTTCTTTATGCCACATTTTTCTTATGGAAGGCATGTTGTCATGTCCCCCGTTGCAATGCATACATGCATCACAACAGGGAACATGCCTTTCCGGAGAAGCGAAGGAAGGAGGAAAGAATCCTTTAAGCACTCAAAGACAAATACAAATAAAGGACAAAGGAGCCATACCTTTGCCCTGATCCGAGAAGCCATCATCCTATCTCCCTGACATCTCTGCATTACCCTGGGGGACACACCTGCGCCAGACACAGGAAGAGGACAGAGGTAATCAGCGCTAATCCCCCTGATCACCCATCGAGACTCCGGAATCACACCAGGATCGCCAATCAAGACTCCGGATCAGGACTTTGGGACAATGGGGGATGGGGAAGGACCAGGTCCGCACCGCGGGTATTTACCGGCTACCTCGCACACCATGTGCTCATTCCCGTCTTTTTTCGTGTATGCATTCTATTCCTAATAAACCAGAAATCCTTAGCCCTGACTAAGTGAGTCTGTGTCTCTGGGAATAAGGCAACCATCACACATGTGGAGAATGGTCTAATCCAATTAACTTAATGGAAAGGAAGACTGAGAATAGGTGTTCCATAAAATACTAGGGTTCTAAGTCATTCAAAGGTAAACATCATCATCAACTGATATAAAATTTAAAGGTAATTGCCATAAGTTTAATAAACTTCCTAATGGTTCCATCTCCCCATTTCCCTTAATTTTAACAAACTTCAGGTTTCACAAAGCCTTCTGGTATCTCCTGAATGTTTAATTTTGCTGAATAAGGTCCAGATTTGAAAAATGAATTTGTTACTAATATGTACAATATATTTTCTCCCTTTACCTTTCTCATTAGTATGCCTTCTCTTTATTCTTCAGTTCTAAATTAACTCCCCCCTTTCATCTCATCCCACTGCTCCTAAGTCTCTGATTAATGGGCTAATGGTATCATGGTAGATTAAATTGTTCTCTAATTAATTATTATTTCTTTTACTATCTTTTTTAGGTGGTACTAACCCAAAAAGATAAAATTTGCCTCATAACCCTTAATTGCATTTCTTGATTAAGTCATTTCTTAAAATGTGCTAACTCCACCAAGTTGGATAGGTTACTATCGTTAATTTAACATGTAGCTTTTAGATGTTTCTTTGGGATCTAGTGGACATGAGCTGAAATATTTCAATAGAAAATCAGTCATCATTAAGCTGAACCTTGTTTGTTAGAAATATGGATTTGAGTTTTTTCTTTCTTTATTAAATCCTCAGTAAGCCTCGGCTGTACATTCAAGAAGTTATTAGGTGAGATAATAAGATTAACTACTAGAAACCATTTGCTGATGAAGCTATTATTTCAACCCAAAACCAGTATTTCCCAATGTTTCAGATTATAGTGAAGATTTGAATGAGTCTTGAGAGACTGGGTTCCTATGCAACACTAAGTCTAAAATTGGTTTATTTTGGCTTTGGCTTAGCACTATGATGAAACTACCCTTAGTGGTCTATAAACTATTACTTATGGCAAACATGTACACATGAACAAAGATTCAAATTAACTTTTAGTATTTAACTTTTAAAAGTTGTGAACAGGATCTGTGTATTGTATGAAGCATCTGAAGTTTTGCTGCTGTGTCTGGAAATTAATATTTATTTCTAACCCTGTCATACTAATGGACAATTTGCTTGGGTTACGACTCCACTGATGGATAATTTCCTTGGATTAGGACTTCTCTCAGACTCATCTTTTTAGCCACACTTCCTAAATCTCTGTCTTTGTTCCCCCTCTCTCTGGAGTTTAAAACTTGGGGGAGGTTCCTCATGTTACCACTTCTTTAGTGGCAGATATATTATCCAATCTTCACAGACATTACCAACCTTTATGTTATATCTGGCCCATGTAAACTATTATTTGCCTAGGAGAAAGAAGTGGGAAACTTACTTTTCTAAGATTGCCAAGATGCAGGTCCTAGTGAATGTATGAACTAGGGATAAGAGATGCCTGAAGTCCAGCCTCCTAACCAATACTGGCGATTCCTCAAGTTTGTAGATTTCCTCACAAATCTATCTATCTATCTATCTATCTATCTATCTATCTATCTATCTATCTATCTATCTATCTATCTATCTCCCTCCCTCCCTCCCTCCCTCCCTCCCTCCCTCCAGAAGAAAAAAAAATGAAAGGAAACTGCTAAAATTCCATTTTTTAAGTACCTTTTCCACTCTGCACAATGTAAGAACCCATTATTGGTTGTTTCCATTGTTGTCTGCAATTTTTAGTGAGGAACAGGTGCAAATGACAAGTTTATTGTGATTATATTTTATATCTAATGGAGTTTCTGCATTATATAATAGGATGTACTAATATTTAAAAGTTGAAGTTAATGGAGAAATCCTGGATAAGCTGGCAGTAAAATGAAAATTGTGGCATACTGCCTAGATTTCAGTGAGATATAGTATTGAATCATCTTTCTGCACAAATCCCTTAATGGAATTATCCACAACCAATGGGTTAAGGTTTTGTGAATAGTTAAGCATACATAAGAACAGAAAACAACATTTTAAAAGTTTCCACAAACCCAAGTTTCATTATGAATCTTTTGGCATTCTAATCTCTAACCAGTTCTTTATTAATCTGGGATATTTTACATAGAAAGGAGAGCTGATATGAATGAAATCCCTAGTTATCTATGCCTTACTTCATTATCCTCTATTTCTTGGAACATTTTTACTTTAGTCCTGGTCCATTATCAGAAATGAGTGAAGTTGAGGGTAGGACATGAGGTTTAAAGTGACCTAGTCTAGTACATTATTTCTTTATATACAGGGTATTTATATGGTTTGCCTCTTCAGACCTACAGTATCTCAGCCTACTGCATAAACTAAGATGAGATAAAATGTACCATATTTTTTTTAAGTCCCCATTTCTCTTAAATACGGTTTGTGGAATAAGCCATTCTCAGCCTGATGTGCAGTCTGAAATCCCAGAGCCACATGTTCCTCCTCCCTGAGATCATCAAAATATCTTTAAAATTTGTAATTTGTAATGTATAAGAGGAAGAAAATCATTAAATGCATGAGTGGAGAGGTGTATATATTCAATTTCATTTTAATTAGAACACTGTGTATGGATAGTTAAATACATTAGACCAAAGTCAAATTAACCAGTGTATGGTTTAGTATGACACGTGAACCCAGAAAATAAAAGAGGTATCAGATGAAGGTGCTGCATTATTTGCTAGATCTCTGTTTCCTTTTTCAGTGAAGTGGAGACTACACAATTATCCCCTGGCAATACCTTTACTCTAACATTACCTGACTGTGTGATGGCTAAAAATAAAGATGAAACATGGGGGGCGGGGGGCAGGCATTCCAAGATATCCTTGTATGTCTTGTACCACCCCTTCAACCCAATTGTGTGTTTAGCATGAAAATTCAAAATGAGTTAAATTAGCATAAAATCTGGATTAGATTAGAATGAGAAATTTGTCGGTGACCAGAAATCCTTCCCAGTCATAATTTAAGTTTTCTTAATGGAATCACCTGAATAGACACTGAAGGACCTTTTGGTGGAATAGACAGGGATCCGTGGGGTGGGGCAGTTAGCAGGTACACCACATGTCCTTTCCCTACATCTAGGTTTCAAATGAAGACCAGGAGAGATGGTATATATTTTCTGCTGCACTTATAGCCAAATAATGTACACTACATCCTACTGCTTGCTTTTCTAAGTTGTTCCATGTCCAAAGAGGATAAAATTGCTTAAATATGCATTTTTTAAACCTTGATTTTTTTTCTGTAAATGGTAGAGCTGCTTATCCTCCTACCTGCCCTCTTAAATTCTCTCCCTCTCTCTAAATGATTGGCTCTCACAGTAAATCAGGGTTGTACTCTGCCTAGACCATTTGTTTAAGGAAGCATTTCTCTGTCTCACGAGAGCCACACAAATTAGGACCATTTCTGTCCTTATAATTCTTTGTCAGCTTTGAAATGGGAGCAGAACTATAAAACAAAATTAACCATCTCAAGGGCCATAGCCACAATGATGTTTTGAAGAAAAGTAGCTACAGGGAAGAGAAATAAATTATAGTGGATAGGGATATATGCATATGTAGGCAGATCTATCCCAACATATTGAGAAGGGAAAATAATCTGTGAAGGAACTGAAAGAACTATCAGAACTGATTTTTCTGATCTGACAAAACTCAGTCTAATTCAGGAGGAAGCAGCCATGTGACTTGGAAAGCTCGCAAGCAAGTCTTGATGACTATGACCATTGCATAATTCTGAGGTGCACAACCTAAGAGTACATGTAGCCAAGAGTACATGTAACCAATTTTTTTAGTCTTCATCTGGGCCCCACCCACTGGTTTTTGGAGTATGGCTCCTGCATGCTACTCCAAGTCTCAATCTTTGACACAGTAAAAAAGTTATGTATCTTGTGCCTTATGTCTAATCATGTTACTGCCACTTATTATTAAACTTAATTAATATGGAAATAACATTTCAGGCTATGAAAATTACTAGTCATTGATAAGCTTAGTCTTCAGAGATAATGAGGGCACAGACTGGAATGCTTATTTTAGAGGTTAGACAGGTTTGACTTATTTGATGATGATTATTATTACTGTCCTATCTTGGAACAAAGAACTACGCTGAGATGGTTGGTTAAGTCTCTAGTGTTTATTGTTCTACTCAACTAGACAGAAAATCCTGCTAAACTGAAAGGCCAAGGGAAATCCCTCACAGATAAAACCCAGAAATCTAAGGAGGGCCTGCTCTGAGTTTCTTCGAAGGAAGATTCAAAGCTTCTAAACTACACATGTGTTTTTCCCCCTGGATAGGCACCCCCTCCTGTTCACCATCAGTACTCATGACAATTACATGCCATAAAATTGCTGTTGACACTTAGTGACCATATAAATAGATTTTCTCCATGATGATCTGTCCCAAAACTGATCCTTCAGCTTTTCCAATGGTGCATTGCTACTGTAACTGAGTCCGTCCACTTTGCTGCTGGTCATCCCCTTCTTCTTTTTCCTTCCACCTTTCCCAGCATTGGAGCCTTCTCCAGAAAGCTAAGTCTTCACATTTGACTTGTTTACTCAATTTATAAAGACTCTTCTAACTTAAAGACTCCATTGAGTCAAACTTGACTCCTAGTAAAAACATGGAAATGTCCATGTAGGTTTCCTGGCAAAGATATGGATGTGACTTGCCACTGCCTTCTACATTTTTCAATTTCCCATGCAGCTCCAGGAACTCTTTCTGGTCTCCCATTCAACTACTAACTAGGTCTGACCCTGCTTGACCTTTGGGCAATAGCTGAGATCATCTAGGTGTTGGTACTTCTCTACCTCTTTTAAAATTGTCCTTTTGTTAGAGTCTACACCTTCAGGTATTCTTCACTCACATTATTAAAATTAGGTGTTTTATGAGAAGGAGAATTGAACAGTTATGCTTTTTTTACTTTGTTGCATGATTTCATTGACACATGTGATTTGGAACCCTGGTTGTAAATAATAATAATAATAATAATAATAATAATAATAATAATAATAATAAAAACTTGCTATATTATATGGATACTCTTGGACAGCTAAAGTCCTCAATTAATGCTTTCATCCATAATGGGTGGGCCCAATAAAATCAGATAGCCAAGAATTTCATCCCCAATGTGTGGTGAAATTATTAGAAAAGTGGACCACAGTAGACACCTAATTCATGCAACTATAAGTAGGTGGGTGGGGGAGGGATGAATGGTAGCTATGTAGCTTAGGAGAAAATGCTCATGTCACATGAAAGGTATTTTAAAATGTGAAAAAGATGAATATGATTGAATAGAAACTTACCTGTATGATACAATTTGGGGGTGACATTTCAGTAATGTGGATGGGAACAGAATAATAATAAATGCAAAGATCTGTACCCATCATGAAATGCAAGGCCTATGCAGGTATTTGTTAATGGCTGGTGGAGGTGAAAATTGGATGAATGTGAAGCAGCTGATGTGGCACTAAATGTGATGGATAGATAGATAGATAGATAGATAGATAGATAGATAGATAGAGATATACACACATGTGCACACACACTCACACACACACACACACACTTATGTCCTTATATAAAGTCAATTATTTCCCAAATATAAATAGAGAGATAGAGAGATAGAGAGATAGAGAGATAGAGATAGAGATAGAGATAGAGATAGAGATAGAGATAGAGATAGAGATAGAGATAGAGATAGAGATAGAGATAGAGATAGAGTTATCCATGACTGGATTATTTTTCACTGAAAATCACAGACATTTATCAGGGGTCATTACTGTGCATCATTTTATTTTATTATTTTCTTTTGGCTTAATTGCACATCAGTTTATTTACAGATTTAATTGAGGAATTTCCCACACAATCATTATTCTCATATTTGAAGCATATCTGGAACAACAAATATATGGTTTTATACTAAAAGCAGAGCATCAGATATTGTTGAATTTCTATTTCTAATGGAATTTGAGATAGGAAGTCAGCCACAGCTTTTCTGACTGAAAAACAATGCCTGGGTTTGGCTATATTCTTGAAATAGCTTGACGTGAATCAGATTCAAGAATAAACTATTTGTGGCCAGCAAAGTTATGTATAAGGAAGTGTCTCAAGCAGTGAATTGAGAAAATAAAGGAGATGATAGTTACTACAAACTTGCTTGTAAAGTGTAATACACAAAAAAAAGTAACTTTGATTTTTAAAAATGTTATGGTGGTATACTTACCATTTATATCTCATTTGGAAGCTTATTAAGATCTCTCAGCAATCTAATTGTCCCATACATTTAGCTGGCATACCTTAAACTCTGTAACCTGGGAAGATCCATAAGGTTATTTCTTTTACTAGTTATGTTTTCAGTGCCATTCTTTGTGTATGTGCAAAGTACAAGTAGTCCTCATTTAACAACAACAACTGGGACCAGAATTTTGGTTGCTAAGTGAAGCAGTCATTAAGTGATTCTGACCCAATTTTATGACCTTTTCTGTAGTCACCATTAAGTGAATCACCATGGGCATTAAGTGAACCACATGGTCGTTAAGCAAATCACAGAGTTCCCCACTGATTTTGCTTGCCAGAAACCTGGGGAGATCAAAAATGGTGATCACATGACCATGAGATGTTGCGATGGTCATAAATGCAAACTGGTTGCCAAGCACCCAAATCGTGATCATGTGTGATGGATCTTGGCACTGCCCCAGATGGACCCAGTATGGAATTTGGGGGTCCTCTTAGACTCACAGCTCCTGCTGGAAGAGCAGGTGACAGCTGTGGCTAAGAGGGCCTTTGCACACCTTCGGGTTGTGAGCCAGTTGTGCCCATTCCTGGACCAGAAAGCAGTACTCACTGTCATTCATGCCTTCGTGACCTCCCGTTTGGAGTACTGCAATGTGCTGTACATGGGGCTGCCCTTGAAGAGCACTTGGAAGCTTCAGCTGGTACAAAATGTGGCTGCCTGGGTTGTAAATAGTGTCAGCTACTCAGCACATGTAACACCTCTGCTTTGGGAGCTGCATTGGTTGCCGGTGTGTTTCCAGGTGCAATTCAAGGTGCTGGTTGTCACCTTTAAAGCCCTTCATGGCTTGGGACCAGGTTACCTTAGGGGCCATCTTTTCCCAGTTAGTTCTGCCTGTCCAATCTGGTCCAGCAGGATGGGCATGCTCTGGGTCCTGTCAGCCAAGGAATGTTGGCTGGTAGGGGCCAGGAAGTGTGCCTTTTCTGCTGTTGCACCTGCCCTCTGGAACATTTTATCTATCTATCTATCTATCTATCTATCTATCTATCTATCTATCTATCTATCTATCTATCTATCTATCTATCTATCACATTTTTATCACCACCCATCTCCCATCCACAACTTCTCCCATCTTCCCCCACAACATCCTCCCTTCTCATATTAGGATGGCCCCAACCCTGTTGGCTTTCCAGAAGGCCTTGAAAACCTGGCTTTATACCTGGGCCTGGGGCCCCAAGTGTGGGAAGGGCCCCATTTCATGGTTATGTTAACAACATGGCTTTTAGATTGCTCAGCTGTATTTATATTTATTTTTAATTTCTGTTATTGTTTTTATTATTTTATATCATGACTGTTGTTGTTGTTGTTGTTAGCTGCCCAGAGTCACTAGTTTAAGATCGGTGGTAATATAAATTGAATGAATGAATGAATAAATAAATAAATCTTATAGCTGAAGGGTGAGAGAATGCCTATCTCCCTGGAATGTACTTTCTTCCCCCTCAGCTCCAAGTTCCATCACATTATGTGACCGTAGGGATGCTGTGATGGTCATAAGTGTGAAGACCGGTTGCAAGTCATTTTTTTCAGCACCATTGTAAGCCTGAACCATCACTAAATGGATTGTTGTTAAGCAAGAACTACCTGTACATGCACACCCTTTAAAAACTGCTTCAGAGAACTGGACAGTAAAGATGGAATATTTCTGTGTTATAGTATCTATAGTCTGTCTACCATCCTAAAGATATCATAGTAGATTACAATGCATAAGTACATAAAATAAAAGGGAAAAAATACAGTAATAGAAAGGCAGATTTTTTTTTTAAGAAACAAAAGGGTGTAGGTAGCTTTGCTATGTTCCAAATGCAGGATTAAAAACCCATGTTTTCACCTGGCACTAAAAAGCTAGAGAGGAAGGGCTTTCCAAAGTGAAAACTGCCACAAGAAGAAAAAAAAATTATCTCATCTCCTCATGCTACTTCCAGCTTTTGGATGCTGAGGAGTCCTTTCCCCCAGATCTTAACATTCAGTCAAGTACGTAGCAGAAAAGACACTTCCACAAGTCATAACCTAAAATAAAGACTGAGCAGAAATATCTTAACTGCTAAATCCAATTAAATGCTACATTATTTTTCTCACTCTTTAGTCCTATATTGGATAATTGCTTTCCATGGACCATGACTTCAGTGGCTTAATCTTCTGATAATCTAACACCCTCCTCATCATCTAACACCTTCATCACACCACTGGACTACCACAATGCACTCCATGTGGGGATGCCTTTGAAGACAAGCAGCTGATCCAGAATGCGGTGGCTGGACTGTTAGTGGATACATCCTGCCATTGTGGAATAATGCCTAATTTAGACCTGCTGCCCTGGTAATCAGTACACTTCCAGGCTCAACTCAAACTACTGATTATTACCATTACCCATAAAGTCCTATACTGAATGGAACTAGGTTATTTTAGGGGCCACCTGGTCAACAATAATACTGCCTACCCTATCAAGTCATCCAGAAAACCTAGTTCATTTCCATATATGGTGAAGGAGATATGGGCTAGAAAACAGACCTAACCTCTAGAACATAATGTGTACTTGCCCTTCTTCTTCCTGGCATTTTCTTCTCCTCTTCCTCCTCATCTTGAAATGTTCTGTTGGGAAGATCGCTATTTGAGATTCTTTGGTTTTGATATGAGATGCTGTTAATAAATAACCAATAACTTATCAGTAATGTTCTCTGTTGTAGCTTCTTCAGAATCATGTAGCGGGATGACCCTTCATCCTTTCAGCTGTCTTTCAGTTCGTGTTAAGAGGGGTGGAGGGAGGAAGATGTATTACCAGCTGCTGGCTGGCTGTAGGCTGTCAGTGCCTTTGGTAGAGGTGGAGTGACTCCCAGACCCCATCTCCTCTTTTAGCTCTCCACTTTTGATTTCGTGGCCACTAGTCACCTATTGTGTTGCACTTTATCTTGGCATTCTGTCAGCCCTTCAAGATAGTCCAGACAGGAAACCAACAGCATGAGTACTAATATTGCCTTTATTGTAAGCTTACAGTAACTGAATCTTGCACGTGTGAAAGCACTTTCCCCCTCCCCTGCCTTTACTTTCCAGAGAACTAGGGAGGGTCTCTTCTGAGGTGCTTTCTCCACCCCCATCCCTCCTTTGGAATCAGATTTCTCTTATCAGACCATTGTCTAGGCTGTGGTTCTTCCTCCTGTCTCCCAAGGTTAGTCTCACAGCCCATTACACATCCTCTCCCCTTTCTTACATGCAATGTCTTCCTCTCTTGCTCTCCCACACAACAAAAATCTACATCCACATTCAGGTGCCAACCACATCTTCCTCTTATAGTTGGAACCTCAGCTGTGCTCCTCACTCTGCCTTAAAGTCCCATGGGGGAAAACAATAAAGAAGGAAGGGCTCACACTGAATGCAGCCAGGCTAGCCTTCCATAGCACCACTGTTATACCAGGGCAGTCTGAGCAGAGAGAGGCCTGGTTGGTGGCTGATCGTGACCAAGGCCAGAATTATGCCAGCAGTGTTGGGAGAAACTGTAGAATGGAGTAGACAAAGCAGGCACTGGAATTTCTGCTAGCTATGATGAATCCAGCAGCTTTCCATATCCATCAGATGCTGACATTCTGATTGTATTCGAATGTTTGAATATAATTTTATAGAAATGACCAGGATTGCAGATCTCTTGAGTAAGAACTGTTTTAAATCCCTTTTAGGTCATAAACCCTGTTGCACCCCTCTTACACATCAGCTTAAGTTTTGAGTCAACCAGATTCCTTTCTCCAAACCCAGTGTGATAGCCCTCCTTGGTCCTATCTTTGACTCCTCTCCTAAAGTTGACTATTTGAAAAGGAGGCCATTAGCAGCTCTCTCAGAAGCACTGCTCCAAATTGCTCTCTTTCTCTCTCTTAGCACCCCCGCCCCCAGCATAAGTGGAACCTTTTATGCAGCCAAGCCTATATGAAATCTGTTAAATCAGTCTACACTTTGAAATGGTACTCATTGCAATGTACAAATGACATCTAATCCTGAGCCTGGGAGCCTGTTTGAAGCATAATTGGACACTGTGAAATGGGAGAGGAACAGCAACATTTCAATGATTTTTTTTTTGCGTGCTGTAAGTATTAAACACACACAGCTCTTTTAGTATCAGTTCTTTTTTATCACAATGAAGAGAGATGTTTGTGTTAATTCCAATCATCAGCAGAGAGCCATAGCTTATCCTCTGCCAGGCTGCAACAAGACCTCCTCAGCCAATCACAGAATGAAAATATCAATCATGACCCCATAAAATCTATAAAACCCAGAGCACAGAAAACACTGAAACCATATAGTATATTTTTGCATATTGTAACTTGCTTGCAAATGCTTTATAAACCTCAAGCAATTCAAACTGAAGTGTGAGCCAAGGATATAGTATTTCACTCACTTACTAGGCTGCTTAATAATTTCAGTAATATATTTCCATCATCTATACACTGCATTCATTATAGAACTTTATGGAGTTCCCTTTTTGATTCAAGGCATTTATATTTTCAAAAAAAAAAAATCTCAGGCAGCCCCCATCTCAGGAAACTCCTATAAAACTTCTAATATGCAAATGAAAAAAAATTGTAGCATTGCAGCAATTTCCATGCTCTTCCTGGCTGACAGTCAAAATCCTCTTTTATGAAACTCAAAATCTTTGGAGCCAGGAGATCCAGCTGGGCTGATCAAGAAGATTCCAGTGCCTCTGAGGAAGGTCTACCACATCTTCTTCTGGTGATGTTCTAGAGACACCCTTAGGATGCAAGCATACTGTCTCTGATGCTAAGGGAAGATATTAGTCCTTAGTCCTTTGGATTGCCTATATCAAAAGATATATCAGCCCTTTGAGGGAGACCAGACTAGGAAACCAAAATTATGAATGCTAATACTACTTTTATTATAAGGTTACAGTATCATAACCTTGCAAGTTTGAATGTGCCTCTACCCTTCCTCCCTTTATCTTCAAGAGAACTAGGGAGGGTCAAGTCTGAGACACTTTCTCAAATTACATTTCTGCCTTGGAGTAAAATTTCCTTTTTCTGACCGTTGTCTTGGTTGCGACTTTTCCTCCTGTTCCAAGGTTATTGCTACTGCCTATTATAGGATGTGAGCCTTGGCAGCTCCTGGTGCCCATCTAGAAGCCTAAAACTCATTTTGGAAATTAAAAAAAAACAAAAAAAAAACTTGAGAGTAAAAGTTTTTGTTGTGACTAGGACTCTCAGAAACATTACAGATCATTTACAAAGGGGTTTCAGCTCAGGGTTATTGATTACTGGAATAATACTTAAGTCTGGCTCCTTCCTAGACCTCCCTTGAACTTTGATCTTGACTTTAATCAAATTTCTGCTTAGTGACTCCATTATGGTATTTGGCATATTTGATCTGGCTGTTTGCCTGAATAGCAACCTCCTTCAGGATACAGTTTGGGTATGGCTCTGAAGAAAGCAAAACTGTAATACTAAATACTGGTTTCTGGGAATTCATTGGACATCTCTTCAAAATGGTAAAATAGTGTGTCTTTTCTACCATTATCTGAGCGATGTTTGCATAAACTTGCCAGTTGTAAACTTGGGTTAATGGGCATGTGTGCACTTCCATGTTATCATTTTTTCCTCTGTGCCCAGTTAATCCTGACTCTTTAAACGAAGCTCTGAGATTGTTTGTTGCACAGACCTGAAATAGGCATCGTCTTTGATATTCAAAACATGTATCATGTACCCTGGATTTGATGTAGGCTTCAGTTTGCCAAATAAACATCGTGTTAATTTATTCTATTTCTACTTCCATCTTCTGAAGAAGTGAAGACAATCATTTTAAAGCAGAACCAAATAATTCATACTTATTTAAATTAAAATAGTTCTTGATAGCTTAACCTTTGGCAGAACAAAATGATGCTGGCCATATACAAAACATGGAATTTGAGATGGTTATTCAGTTATGCTTCAAATGCATTATAATACATTTGCTGATCTTTTGAAAGGTTTTGAAGATTGAGCTATTTCAGACAGTCTTCCCCTGATATGCTTTAATGTTGCTATCTTTTTCTTCTGTTCATATAGTTGTAGTGCTATCATGTTTTTGTTTTTCATATCATACTTTTTTTTAAGTGAGCCACTGAGAGTCCTTTTGATTAGGGTGGCATTAAAATATGTTAGATAGATAGATAGATAGATAGATAGATAGATAGATAGATAGATAGATAGATAGATAGATAGATAGATAGCCGGCCAGCCGGCCAGCCAACCTAGGAACTGAATTTTAGCTACTTCTTTTGGTTAGCGTTCACTTCACTTGGTTATCATTGGAAGTTCTACCATTCAATTTCTGTTATGTACAATTGATTGTATTTCCTTATCTAAAATGCTTGGTTACTGAAATAAAGGCCACAAAAAAGGCTGTCATGGCCCTTTCTTGTGAGATGCTTTCTTGTATGGAGGTGTGACCCTAACGGCAAAACCTTACCATTTGCTCCATTCATGGCATTGTTCATTCTTTCTCAGCACAGAAATGTAGTACTGTGGTCCCTTTTTTCTCTGAAGATATTTTTCTTTTAGGAAAAAAAAAGACAAAAATTGCCTAAAACAATATTTAACCTACAATATTAAAGCAACAAGCACTGCAAAAATCTATGTGGCATTTCACAGTTTACAGTCCAGTGGTACTTATATGGCAATGCTTTTGTAGATTCACGATTATAGCTTTATGATCCAATTTATTCATAATTTGGATTACAATAACAAAGTGCTTTTAACTGGTCAATAAGTTACTACCTTCTCTTGTATGGGTTTTTCTTTCATTCGTATTTTAATGTGGTCACCTGCATCAGTTTGTATTTGTACACCATCCCATCCCAAATCAACTGCTGAGGCAAGGAGACTCTAGGTTAGACACAAGCAACCCAAATACTTTAATGGGAACTGAGCATGCTCAGTGGCCATTTATGTTGGCTGCCTCTTGGAGGAGGGTGGAGAATCAAAGGTGGAGATATTGGAACGGAATTTCAGACCACAGAGGTAGGCTGATTGGCTTGAAATCTAAATAGGCTGTGTTTGGAATGGGAATGCCTCATCCTTTTACTTAGTCCCTTTGATTTATTTTAAAATTTATTTACTGAAGTCTTTTTTTTTTAATACCCAGAGAGAAAACCTTGGAGTCAATCACATTTGAAGAAAAAAAAATCCCATTTGGGGGAGGGAGGGAGGGAGAGAAGAATTAAGCTTCCTTCATCCTATGTACTGTATGATGGTTCTTACCTAGATCAGGACACAAGATATGTAAAATGATTTTTTTAAAAAATTGCAAATTGGAGCAGATTGACATAGAATTGAGCTAATGGTATTGGGAGTGTTTAATTGCAATGCACATTATATGAAGCAACTTTAGAAAAGTGCCAGGAACTTTCAGCTAATTCAGAAATCTAGAATTAAAAATTCAGTTTGGAGATGATGCATGACTCAGTGAAATGTGTGGAGTCTAATAATAAAGTCTCCTAAGTTCCAATATTCCCAGCATAGGTTTATTTTGCTCATTCTTCAAGGGTTTTGCCTCATAAAGATTTTCTTCTCTGCTTCCTCCACCCCATAAAATGTGACACATCAACCTAACCTTTTTAAAACAAATATTTAGATTCATTTGGATTTGATGGTTTTTAATACGCAGTGGCACTGCGGGTTAAACCGCTGAGCTGCTGAGCTTGCTGATTGGAAGGTCGGTGGTTCGAATCCGCGTGACGGGGTGAGCTCCCGTTGCTAGTCCCAGCTCCTGCCAACCTAGCAGTTCAAAAACATGCAAATGTGAGTAGATTAATAGGTACCACTTAGGCGGGCAGGTAACGGTGTTCCGTGTAGTCATGCCAGCCACATGACCATGGAACTGTCTACGGACAAACGCTGGCTCTTCAGCTTTGAAACGGAGATGAGCACCGCCCCCTAGAGTCGGACACGACTGGACTTAATGTCAAGGGAAACCTTTACCTTTTATATCATGTTGAGTTACATTATTATTTATTCTACTAGTATTTAAAAAGAACTAAGTACTATAGACACCCTACAATGTCAGTGGTTTATCATCCAGGATAAGCTAAACCCATCAGGGATATTCCTAAGGGTTTTCTGGGAATGGGAGAGCATCTTATTCATGAGTGTTAGCTCAGTTGTGGGACTTTCCTAACAAAATTAAGCTACACAGGACACATAGTAAAGGTAAAGGTTTCCCTTGACATGAAGTCCAGTCGTGTCCAACTCTAGGGGGTGGTGCTCATCTCAGTTTCAAAGCCAAAGAGCCGGCGTTTGTCCATAGACACTTCTGTGGTCATGTGGCCAGCATGTTAACCATTTTTAATGAATGTTTACATAATGACCACATGTGATGATAATTTAAAATAATGATTTGATTCTACAAAAAGAGCATGTCATGCAAGCTGTAATACACTTTGCTCTGATACTCTTCTTTCTCTTGAGATCTGCCTCCACAGATGTCACTTCCCTCCAAAGAGAAGAGAAAACTAATCCTGCTTCACTAGTTGACGTACTGTTAAATAAGTAATGTGATGTAATTATTTGCATACATCTCTGTGTGCTGTTTTATAGCATTATCTGTATGATTTGAAGGATGATGAATAAAAAAAAAAAGATTAATTCTAAAAAAAAATCAAATGAACAAAATTCTGACATAATAGAGAAAGTTTAGTCACTTGACATATGCCCTGTCCAACTGCATTTCCTTCCTAAAGATATACATATGTATGTGTGCCTTTTGGGAGTACAAAAGTATAAAAACTTTTTAAACTGGAATTGATGAATTTCAAACTATTTCAAGTATTCAGGCCCTCCTATTATGTACCTATCATAGTATAAGTAGCTGTTGTAACAATGAAATATGTTACATACAACAAATATCATTGAGGAGTGAGAGGTTCAGTACCTGCTGAAATGAAAACCTCTAGATCTATAAAGATGCCTTTCCTTTCACCAAAAAATCCAAGAAGGAGAAGGAGAAAAATATCGTACTTGGGTTCTTCCAAACAAGCTAATTAGAAAAATACCGATTAATCCTTTGGAGAGTCTTGATCTATCTGTACGCCCTTTGCTAGGAGGCTGAGATGAAAATGCTGAGCTATGACTGTTCCACAGCCCAGAGATATATTCCTCCAGCTCTTATGAAACCACCTGAAAGATCTTTGGGTTATTTATTTATTTATATGCATACATACATATCTTTATTAAAAAAATTTAAAAGGTACATACTAACAAGAACTAGTATTTAGAATGAAGAGATAAACAAAAAGAAGGCAATAAGAAAAGAACAGAGCTAAAAGTACAGAAAATAAAGAGAGAGGGAAAGAAAAGAAGCATAAAGAAATGACTTCCAATTTTGTTTTGCAGCAGTTGTAAGTATAAATGTAAATTAATCTCTTACTCTATGGTTACATCATTGCTTACATTTTTTCTATGATCTATTTTTTTCTAATCATCACAATTTCATTTTTTTTTTCTATTTCATGCAAACAGTCAATAAGGGATTCCAAGATCTTCAGGCTATTGAGTAAGTTCTTTTCTATCATTCAAATACAAATATAAATGTGGCTTATTAGCCAGATTTAAACCAAACTAAACGCTAAGGAGATAATTAAAATCTCTTACATTATGGCAGTTTGTTTCATAATTAGCAACCAGGGCAACTGGTCTGGGAATCATAGGTCTGGGAGTCCTGGGAAGGATGTTTAAACCTTTCCTTCCTCACTCCTTCCAGATCTAAAGCTGCAAAATGTTTCCCCAAACAATATTTAGAAAAAAAGCTAGATACAACATATGTTCCATATTCTGACCTCCAGGAGAATGGACTTCATCTTCCATATTCTCTGCTACAGCCTAGAAGCACTAAATGCAGAGATCTGAAATTATCTTTAGAACAGGAATAGGATTCTTGTGCAAGAAATAAACCTGAGGACTTTGTTATTTTTTTTCCTATTCTTTGTAATGATCATTTACATTCAACTAGGTCCACCTAGTTCAGCAGTCTGTGTTATATAGTGGCAAACTGGGTACATTTGGGATATGCACAAGCCTGAACTAGAGGGTGATAACTGGCTTCCACTCTCATTTTCCCTCAACCAATACCTTAGGTATGCTGTCTGTGACTCAGGAGGTACTAAAACCCCATCAATACTAATAGCCATTGATAGCCTGATCATTCATGAACCTGTCCAGTCCCTTTTTAAACCATCTAAATTGGCTGCCATTACCACAAGTGCTGGTAGTGAATTCAGTTTAACTACGTGCTGTGTAAAACAATATTTCTTTCTGTTGGTCCTAAATCTTTCTAAATTTTAGTTTCAATAAATCAGCGCAAGTTCTAACTCTGTAAGAAAGAGAGAAAACTCTTTTTCTCTCTGTAGTCTTTCTCTGAACACCCTACCCATATTTAAATTGCTGGGTATACTAATGTTGTAAGCCATTGTTGGTCCCTCCAGATTTCTAGTTGGAAGTGGGATTTTAAAAAAGGCATATAAGCATAGGATATGGCCTTTGTGTATGTGTACATTTTCATCTGGCAATCAGGGCAGCCCTAGAGTTTGGGAGTCAAAATTTGGAATAAGAGTTTGTTCAATTATTTTATCTAAGATAATTGGTTGGATCAAATAGGGATTGCTGGCTTGATAATCATTTGGTGCTTGCTTATGTAAGATGTCTTATTGCAACAGAAAAAAAACAGCAATTAACTCAAAGTTTTATATCCTCAGTCAGAGAAGCCATAGTTGATTGTCCCAATCACAGCATCCTTGGAGGGACAGAAAGAGAATCTTAATTTTACCATATGTTTCAACTTTGCTCTTCCCATTGCATCGTGCTTTATTATTATGCATACACACATATACACACTACAGTACATGTACTGCTAACTGGCTTAATTATGACTGGTATGTAAATTTCTTCTTCCTGTCTACAACCTTCCTAGAATCAACGGCACTACAATTATCAGTATGGCTTAACACTACTCCTTTCTTTCTTATCCTATCTGTTGGGAATTGTCCATGGATGTTCTTAATAATAGGGATTATTTTTGTTGTAAATTTAGTATAGGATGCCTCAAAAGAAATGCTATAGTTGCTTTTAAAACGCACACAACAACACACAATCTATTCCAATTCTACAGGATCTTGTATTTTCTCATAATGATATAAGTCTCATTGGGTTATAAAGCTCACATCAAATCACCTTTCTTTTTTCCTCCAGTATTTTCCTACTTATAAGTACTCATTACCTTGCTACAACACCGAAAGGAACAGCAGAGACTGGGAAAGAGAAGTAAAGGTGATTTTGAGATCTGTAGATGGAAGGAGGCTTGAAGCATGATTAGTTAGGAAGACAGTATTGATTAGAACCTGTTGTGTCTCCGGTCCATGTCACAGTTAAGGTGAAACTTAACAAGCTATCTCTTTGTTCTTTTAAAGAAATAGTTTCAGTCAGTCTTATCTGATTCAAATCCAGGGGAGTTAAAGCACTATAAACATTCTTTTATAGTACATGCCTTTGTTAACTGCATATGAGTATGAGATGAGGTACACAACTGATTTCTGAATTAACACTTAAAATGTGATAGAAAAAGTAGATTGTTATATATCCAAGGAACAGTCAAGTTAATTTAATTCCATTCAGTAATTAAATTGAATTTTTGTCCTAGATCTACTCACTTCTTCTTATATAAATATCTATATCTATGTATAGATATATAGATATTTCTAGAGCATTTCATTTAAATTGGGTGTTCAGCCAAACTTTTATAGAATGGGTATTCTCCCCCTGAAGAATTTTTCTGTCCAGACTCCTCAAAAACTACAATTCTACAGATTTTCCTTTGACCATTTTTCCCCATTTGGAGAAGTACCATTTCCCCCCTCATCCATACACAATGGTTATGTTCATATGAGACACTAAACCACATTTTAGCCTAGCAAAGCCAGATTGTGGGGTTTATGATTCAGTGTGTCATGTGACCAAGAAAATTGGGTTACGTAAATGGTTCTTCAATAAGCTATTTGTATGTCATGGAAACACAAGCAATGCCCCAAAAGGATTCTGGATCCAGCTCATGAGAGATCACTTAGGGGGAAAAAAACATAAGAAAGAATTTCCCCAATTGTTTTGCCCATGAATATGGTGGGAATTTTCAGGTGACCATATCCTCAGAGCTGAAAGGTAGTAGAGCACATGAATACATATACTGTGTGTGTGTGTATTTCTAATTTGTTTTTAATTTTAATTTTTTTAAGCTACAGATTCTTAGAGCCTACAGTAAGATAGACAAGCAGGTGTCAACATGCCAAATATTTGCATTTGGAACAATGTGGACCAATGAAAAACAATTTCTACTGAGCTGAGAGTTTCAACATTTTCTTTTTTCTTTTAATTAACTGTAACTTTTTTTTTCTTTGATAACAGCAGGATATATCACTTTTCTTTTTCTTTTTTCTCTGCAGAGTAAGTGCCATACTTCAACCCTTCTACATTCTGGCTATGAGGGTGTTTCAAAAACTTTACTACAACTGAATCCAGTCTTTCTAGCATTCTTTTTGCTCCAATCCTAAATATATTCACTTGGAGGAAAGCAGCAGTTGATTTCAGTGGAAGTCATTTTACGAGCAGAGTACTTAACATTGCAGTTTTTGAGCAGAGGTTAACGTGTAGTATGTCTGAGGCCAGCCCAAGGCATTTGTTGTTGAATTTGCATTTTCCTTCAGTCGTGATTAGCAGAGAATCCCAGGAATCCAATTATGTTAATAATCAAATAACACTGGGGTCCTTTTCCATGACACCTAAAATCTGCTGCTCTGGTCTGATTAATGGTCCTGATGGAAAATTGTATGAATGTCTCCCAAATCCCACTTTTTGTTGAGCCATTGAATCTCAGCAGCATTATTTGCATTGGGGTTTCTTTGCCTCTTTTTTTAAGTGTAACTTTTTTGGGGGTAGCGGGGAATCCATTGTCTTTTCCTACCACAGGCCTGCTAATTTTAATATAATGGCTTATCCACTATGATGCTACAATGCTACATTGCAGACTAAACAAATAAGTTGAAGGAAGGAAGGAAGGAAGGAAGGAAGGAAGGAAGGAAGGAAGGAAGGAAGGAAGGAAGGAAGGAAGGAAGGAAGGAAGGAAGGAAGGAAGGAAGGAAGGAAGGAAGGAAGGAAGGAAGGAAGGAAGGAAGGAAGGAAGGAAGGAAGGAAGGAAGGAAGGAAGGAAGGAAGGAAGCCAAAGTGGTTGTCCAGCATTAGGAAGGTTTCCATGATAGAGGAAGTAACTTTGTACAAGCATGTTGTTGTGTCAAAGAAAACTTCATTATTTATTAGGAACTTAATTCACAAGCAATCCTATGGAGATAAAGCAGTGGCCATGTGTTGGCTATTGAGAAAATCTAGGCTGCTGCTGGACTGCAATATACATTATGTATGTGTGTGTGTGTGTGTGTGACCAGGTGTGATGGGGGTTGATTCCAAAAATCAGCCAAAGGTTCTTATCTGAAATCTTCTTCCCCAGAGTTAAAACTGGCAAACTGTCCCCACTCTCCCAGGGCCAGAAGAGTTTGAAGCACAGAAAAAGGATAGTATTGTTAATGGACAGATCCTCTCCATCAATTTTGCTGATTCTCTTACCAGCTGTGTTCCCCCTGCCCCGGATATATGGATTGCACAAGGAAAGGTTGCTTTTGCCAGTTTTGGCTTTGCTAGCTTTTTCTACTTGACTGGCCACAAGTTCTGTTCTTCACTGCAGTTTACAAATGCAGCAAAAGAAGTTTGCACACATCTTCAGAGACTCTTATGTGTACATATGTTTGCATGTACCTTCAAGCAGTTTTTCCACAGGAAATGAACTTTGGGCTTATATTTTCCCTGTGCAAGTGTTAAGAAATGTTAAACTGTGAGTAGTATTGAAAACTTGTGCAACATGCTGATTTCAGTATCCTTGTGTGCTCTGGATTCATTTATGTATTCTCTTTCCTCACTGCACAGCATCACTGTTCAGTGCTGGGCAATTTTAACAGCAGCGTGAGTCATGACATATAGAAACTCAAGGGGAATTGATTTACTATCCTGGTGATATAATGACGGGATGTACCATATGCTTCAGTGAAGTTTTCATATAAACACAATGGACATGGGGGAAGTGTGCACAGTCTCATCAGAACTATCTTGTATTTCACAGAGGACATCATTTCAGCAAAATCCTCTGCACAAGTGCACACACTGCACTTTAATTGTACTAACTTACATTCTTAGGACTGTTTTTTTTTCCTTTTATAACAAAATGAAAGGAAGATTATTAACTAATCTCCAGCAGTGTTATCACTGATAAAGCATTAATCACTCATTAATATGACAGTTACATATAAGTAATGGGATGAGTCATTAAATTTGAATGAAACTACCTTCATTTCACTACTTCTTCTTCTTCCTAGCATTTTCCCGTTATCGTGGGGTCTGCTTTTTGGATGTTGAAATGCCACTTTGCCCAATTGTCCGCATCCTCAGGGCACAGACCCTCAATTTGCGTGTCCTTATTGATGGTGTCTTGCCATTCCTGTTTTGGTTGCCCACATGGCCACCGGCCATCGATTTTAAGATGGTAAACAATTTTGGCAACAGTGGAAGTTTCTGCTCTAAGGACATGTTCATACCAATGAAGCTGGCTTTCTCTCATCTTCTCTGTAATTAAGTACAAACCTAGTTGTTGTCAGATGGCATCATTTGTGACGTGATCAATCAGGGAGATGCCCAATACCCAACGGAGCATATGCATTTCCATAACATGGAAGTGGCTCTCTATACCCTTTGTTGCTGCCCAACACTCAGTTCCATACAGTGCCAAAGGGTGAACGTCATCTTATAGATCTTAGATTTGAGATGGGTTGGTATTTGTTTGTCACAAAGCACACTGGTGAGTTCCCACCAGCACAACCAGGCCACATCCACCCTTGCTCGCACATCATTGCTGATGCCACTGTCACCTTGGAAATGGGAGACAAGGTACCGAAATATATCCACCTTCTTTAAGTTTTCTCCATTTATTTGGAGTGTCCCATGGGTGGTTACAGTCTCTAGGTACTCAGTTTTCTTTATGTTCAGGTGGAATCCAAAATGGCTGAGGCGTTCATTTCACTCTCCCAAGGTATGTTTGCCTTGCCAAAAGGTACCTTAACTAATCTCAATTGCAAAATGGTAAAACAGATTTACAGATGCATATATTTTCCCCAAATTTGCTTATGGCACCTTATGTACATATTTTACTCAGTCAGATGGACAATGCTGACTTAAATGTACATCACATTTTATTAGAAAATGAATGTACACTTGTACGAATCAGCTAAGATTTGAGTTAGTTGATTCAGTTAAGATTTGAGTTTTGTGACTTTAAGTCTTGAATTGATTGAAGTGGTAGTATGAAGGCAATATCATTTGTTTCAAACCACAAGATTCTAGGGGGGAAAAAAGTGGGGTGGGTGGAAGGGAAGTAAATGTCCACTTGTTATAATGAGGAAACTTTGACATACATAAGGATCAACCATACCTGTTGGTTGCACAGACTGAAAATAGCAGGAGTAAGGAAAGGGTAATACAACAGCTTTCAAATCGTTGAATATCCAGCAAACAGCCTGTAGAGAAATTGGCTGAACCAAGGTAATATCCAACAACCTCCCATAAAGCAAACTTGTGAGGATGACCTTAATGGTCATTATTCCCAGAAAGAATAAAATTAACTTTGGGGACTTCACCTATATTAGCTATTGTCTTTATTCCCCAAAAGTATAAAGCAAGCTTATGACTGAGACTAGTTCAGCCTGGGTCATGTTTCAGAGTTTCAAAATCTAAGTTGAACTCTCAGTTGGATGGGCAAGAACAGCACAAATGTGTAGCTTTTCATTTGCATAAGAGAGAATAAAGCTAATCCTTGTTATAAGAAATTAAAAGCTGAGAAGGTGAATAAAGCTGAAAGCAATGTTAGCCTTTGTACCTCAAAAGAGCTCTGAAAGGCAGAGTTTAATGAGACAGTGAAACTTATTGGCCAGCTGTTCATATCAATGTCAGAGTACTCAACATGCCCTTCCACTCCACCTCAGTGTTCGTGCATTCTATCATCTATCTATCTATCTATCATGGATTTTTATATGGATTTTGAAGTTAAAACACTGTATGTTTCATGTAAGAATCCCAGAAGCTGAGGAATAACAATCAGATCTCTGAAGCATTTTGGAAGGCTCCAAAGCACTTCAGAGCCATCTGCTTCAATTCATTGCTTCAAAGCAGGTCCCCACTTTGATACATGGAACTGCTTTGAAGGGATGATTTAGTTCAGCTTTGCTGAAACTAATTACCCATTTGAATCTTTGCATAGCTCCAGTTATATATTATTACCCCTAAATAAACACATGGTATACATCCTTTATCATATGTTTATCCCTGTGTGCAGAAAGAAATGTTGTTGGAGTAAAGCAGAAGTTGACAACTGCACTTCTTTCCTCATTTACAGCAGTACTGTTGTTGGAGATTTCAATTCAGCAAGAACTCTGAACATAAGAAGAGGGCTGAAATACTGAGTAATTAAGCAGCAGATGTTCCTTTGGAAGGAGAAGAAGTGGAAGTCGAAGAAGGTAAACTGTAATATAGTTGTATTAGAAGCAGAGTATGGACTTTGCCCAGATATCAATGAATGTTAACAGAGATTCCTTATATTGGAAGGAAAAGGTAGATTTCTTAGAAAAGACACGAGGCTTAACTTTTCTCTAAAATACATCTTGAAGATAGAGAGGCACAAGAGAACAAGACTTAAATAGGAAATAGCCTCTGTGTCTTAAACATAGGGAATCATTTAATTAATAATAGGGCAGGGAGGAAACAGACACAGGACAATGCGTGAAGATTGTTCCCTTTCTCTTATAACTAGTCCTAGTGGTCAAAATTGACTCAGAGATGCAAAAATGTTATGCAATTTCCAACAACTCTTCATGCTTTCACATACCTAAGAAAAGAAACTGAACCATGTCCATACTGTAAAGACAGACATGTGGTCCAGAGTAATAAAGAGGTTTATTAAAGATAGTAATTTTCTTAAACATAGTAAGATCTGCAACAAGAAAGATGGAGGAGCGTGGGCACCAATAATGGGATTAGTTGTTTATTGTCAGTTGAGATTTGGGTGATGCTAATCCCATGCTGTCTTTATCCTGCATTTGTCCTGCATTGCTCATCCAGAGGACAACTAGAGGACCATTGACTACTGCAGTTCATCTTCCTATCAAGAACTTTATGATTTATGGATATATTTCATGGAATGGTCACTTCTGCCTCCAGTGTTTGTGAACCAACAATGAGACAAGTTGAGCCCATGTGCCCTAGTGTTTTCATCATGTGTCTTATAACACAGCAAGTCACAACCAATAAATAAAGCCAATCAAATAAATTAGAAAAGAGTTCACCTGCCATCCATGGAAGTTGAAAATATAAAAAGTTGAAACCAAGGCCATTATGGACACCACAAATTATCCCTATGTGCCTGTTCAGTGGTTATCACCAAAACCCACACTGCTGATATAGGAGATGAACAGGATGAATACCATGTGAAGAGAAAGGGTTTGTGAACATTAGATAGCATTATAAACACCTCTATCTTCCAACACACACACACATACACACACCACTTGACTATCTTAAATATCAAGTATGGCATACTTCAAGAGGAATGGGGAACAACTCTGTTGTCTGGATTTTTCTCTCCCATTCATAGCAGGGATATTTCCCTTTGCAAACCATGACTTTACTATTGAAACACAACAACCAATATATATATATATATATATATATATATATATATATATATATATACACACACACACACACACACACACACACACACACACACACTTATTTATTTATTTTCTCTCTCTCTCTCTCTCTCTATATATATATATATATATATATATATTCCAATGCTATGGAACAGCAGAAAAGAGCCTAATTCCTGGTAACTTCTGACTAATGATCAAAGCAAACTGAAGTGCTGATGAAATCAGATGTACCCTCACCATTTGGTCAAGATTAAGAAAAAAAATGATCAATTGCTTGAGACAGTGATCTGTTTATTCACCTGATTATGCAAGAAGAATAGAACCTTTCCCCATTGTTTTCTTTTCCCCTCTCTCCTAAGTTTCTCAAATTCACTCTGTGTGTCCCGATTTGTTTTACAGTATGTTGAGAGCTTACTCAGTGGGGGTGGAGAAGGAAGAAAAGATGTATTCCACTCACAGATGCTGTCCCCCAAGTAAAATAATATCATATCATTACATACAATCCATGATTACTTAAGTTCTGAATATAAATTATTCCAGTGATTGCAAAACAATTTTGGATATTTTTGGCAACTGATTTCTGCACTTCTTTCTAAATGCAATGTTAAACCATCTTTTAGTTGTTTTTAAGTAGAAATGGTGCAAGAGGAAACTTTTCTAACTGAAAGTTTAAAGTCATTTTTCCTATGAAAAAAGTTTGGGTTTTACCTATGTTAGTGCTTTGAAAAGTGCATTAAGAAAACTTCATTGTTTGAATAAAATGTTATGAGTCAACTTGGTGTGTAACCAAAACATCACCAAAGTTGATCTGAAGCACATCACAAAAACATTTTCCAGTGGGTTATGAAGACCTCCATGCTACAACCCAGTAAAACAGCATTTTTTTTGTCATTAGTCTTTGTATAGCTTCTCATAACCCCGGCTGGGTGGGCTAGATGTCAGGAAAGAGTTGCCATTTTGTGACTTAGATGCTCTTTGCAAATCTTTCAATGCGTTATGCAGCTTCTGTTACAACAGCTAAAATATTGGGTGAAATGGATGAATGGAATTTCAGTATGAAGAATAGTGAAAATGTGCAGAGGAAAGTAAAATGCAAGGAAGCAACCAGACCAGGTCTGGATACTAGCTACCAGAACTGCTATGGAGCAGGTCACAGGGAAGCAATTCATCAAGATCAGGTAAGTTCCATAATGACAGCTACCAAAGATAACAAATGCCATGCAGCAGGTCACCAGACAGTCAACAAAAGGCTGAAGTGACATGGAAAGGACTGTGTGACCAATAGTGCTAGCAAAGGATAAAATGACAAGATGTACAGGACTCTGTTGGAAGACCTCCAATTCCTGTAGGCAACTATCATCTATGCACAGCTCCTGTCTTCCCCAGTCCCCATGAATCACTTGGGCAGGGTGTGAGCAGAGCAAGTGAGTTTGAGTAAGCATATTTGTGTATGTGTGCACAAATTGCAATTAATTGAGCAATTGTAATTAATAAAGGCTCAGTGAGTTAAAGAGATTATCTCTGTGCTGTTGTTCCGTTGACCATTCCATTGTATGCCCACTCTCTCCCTCCTCTATCTCTTGCTGGCCAAGACTTTGTGCTACCAAGCCTCAACTGCCCCATCTAGCTCCAGATGGGTTAGGTAGATCACAAGGGAGGTGGCCTGCACATCTTAGTGGGGAGTTTGAAAGAGGAAAAGAATGAATGAGCTTTAAATTGTAAGAATTTGTAAAGCCTCTTTCCATCTTTCAGCTACTCTAGTAAGGATTTTAAATCTGATAGAAATGAATTTCAGCTGGCAAGACAATTCTGAGGGGACAGTGTGCTCTCCTTTTTATGGTTAGCCTGATTGTTTTTGAGATACAAGTGCAAAACTCACCAGCATATCTTGTGCATATATCTACTAACCCAAAGTATTTGCCAGGTGAAGTGGAAGCGTAAGTGGTAACTCTCACATACCTGCCAAACCTGAATGATTGGTATCTAAGGCAATAAACTGCCAGAAAGCCTCCCCTGACAGAAACAAAACAAAACAAAAACAAGCGAGAACAAAGACAACCATCAACCACTTATAGACTATTTTAACATCTAGAATCAGCTGCGTGAGAAGACAATTTAATTACTACTAACAATAAAACCCACAGTGATAATATTTAATTGTCTTAATACTCAACCTTTCATTCTAAGCCCAGATTTTGCATTTGCAAGTAAACAAAGGATGTGACAATTAGCATCAAGAATTATTTAAAAACAACTATAGAATAGTTTCATCCCAGCTTGCAGTTTCTTCTCACTGGTCAAAACATGGACCTCTTTGTGTCTGTGTGTGTGGGAAATAATATCACACATGCAAAGGCATTGGCATGCAGATGATGCAAACTACATCTTCTGTATCATGTGATGATGCATATGAGGTCATTGTAGGTTGTACTGGATGCCTATAGGTCAAAGTGATGTGCAAAAATCCTGTGACCTGACAAGATTGGCATGTGCCTTACAAAAAAAGGAGCAAAAGGTTTAAACTAATTTCCATTTCTTTTTAATGATTAAACTTAGAATGTGGTACAAATCCTAACAATGAATTGCAATGGACCTCTCACCTATTCCAAATTCTAAGTCACATTTACTTCGGAATAGATCTTCTTGAATCCAAAAGGGGTTACGTGTGTGTGTGTGTGTGTGTGTGTGAACAGAATGTAAATGTTATACATTCCCTGCAGGGCATGATGTTAGCTGGGGTAAAGCAAGTTTATACAATTCATATCATTTAATTTACAAAAATGAAGATGTCACAGTTGCTAAGGAAACTAAAAGCTATGACTTTCATCCTGAGAATTATAAAATTGCAGTAGATCTTTTTCTTGCCTGTTCCTATTCCTCATCCTCTTTCAAAAGTGCAGAACCAAAGAACGTAAGGATATCAGTAATTTCTGTCCTCCCTCTTCGTTCCCCACTTTCTGCTGATTATTAATTTAGCTTTACCAAGACTCATGCTGATTGGGAATAGGTTTCTAGCAATTCAATAGAATAGATAAAAGCATAGGAAATGTGCATCTATATTACCAGTAAAACTAATTTTTTTTAGAACTAGGTTACAATAGATTCTATAGATGTGAATCTTAGCAAGATTCTGAAGAAGGCTGAAATTTTAAGTACATGAGAGAAATTCCTAATGAGTTATAAAAGCCAGAGTAGCTATTTGTGAATAAGGGCAGGTATGAAATAGTGGTAGAAAAAAGTTGTCCTAGGCTGTGATCATCTTCTAGATTCTGGTTGGAAATTTGCTGAATTGGATTTAGGGGCAGGTAGGGATTTGATTTACTGTATAAGGTTGTTCAAAGGTTACACTTTTCTAGTCTGGTGCCTTAACCAGTAGACCAAACTGGGGGGAAGCCCAACATTCCCAGTGTCAGGCCTGGAAAGAAGCTTTTTTTTTTTCTTGTAGTATTTTCTGGAGCCATTATCAGGTATGGAGCAATTGTGTTACATGTTGATTCCAGGAACCTCTTAAAAAAGAATCATTTTTAAGAAAGAAAGGTGTGATCTCCAAGCTACCTTCACAGGATAGAGACTGGCTACATTTTTTTTCCTGATATGTTTACTCAGGGCTCCACATGATTATCCAAGACTTCATTTCTTTTCTGTGCCACTCTGCCAGAAGCTAAAACCCAATTAGATACCCTCTGAAATTTTAATGAAAGCATAGAGAGTTATAAGTGTGATACCTGCAAAGATTCATGATCTTAAAGAGCACTCCTGTCCCCTCTTGGTTATTTCTCTGAAAAAAGCAAAGATGTGTTTGTTCACAAGGGTATGTATATATGTACAGTAGGCTCCTGTGGTTGCCAAGGGCAACCTCATAGCATTCATTTGGATAGGAACAGCTTGTCATTAGCTCAATCTTTCTATTTCTTTTGTCAGCTAATCTGCATACTCAAAGTTTATTAGCCAAACTCCCATTTCATGTTTGTTATGGTGGCACATTATTTTCCCAACATATATTTCACTAGCAGCTTTAGTTCATGGCACTTTTCTTCTCAACAGATATATGTGCTACTGATCATTGTTGCAGCTACAATAAACCAAAAGACTGAGTGACAAAGCTGGAGGCTGCTGAAAAATGGAGCACTGGAGGTCTGGAGCTAGAAAGAATTGTGTTGGCATTGCTGAAAAAACACAGCGTTCCCCTCCTCAGAGTTCAGATCTATTTCTTTTTTCTTTATTTCTATCCCCTTGCTGCTATACATGGGTGCTCTTAAGCCATTTAAGGTTTATGCTTCTGGCTTGTTCTTTATGAAGCCATGGTTTGCTCTTTATGAAGCCATGAATTGTTGACTAAGCTGCTGTTGACTAGGTTCACTCATTATAGCAGGTAATCACAAATCACAAGGTAGAGACTGCAATATACCGAGGCCAAAACCAGACTTAGTTCCCTCAGTTAGTGAGAGAAATTCTGAGACCCAGCCTCTTTTTTCAGGGTTCAGTCTGGAGCAGACGATGGCTGATTCCAATGGGGTCAGCAGGGAGGTGAGAGCTAGTCTGGTCTAATGGTTAAGGCACCAGGCTAGAAACCAGGAGTCTGTGAGTTCTAGTCCAACCTTAGTCATAAAAGCCAGCTGGGTGACCTTGAACCAGTCACTCTCTCTCAGCCCAACTTGGTGCAATATAGACTAGCCTTCTTGGGTTCACCCCGGGCAACGTGACTTGTCACGGCTAAATAGTCTACACATCTGGCTGCTGGACCTCACAAGGATTTCCCAGCAAGAAAAAAGCAGCATGAACACTGAACTGCTATGCCATATGATTAAAAAAAAAAGCCAGGAGGTCTCAAAATTCAAGATGGTGGTTGTGGTAGTGTGATTGAAGCCTGACTTTTTATACACTCTTGTGATGTTGCACATGCACACAAAGGGGCAGGATTTCAATCACACTGTTATGGCTGTGATTTGACTTTTTGACCTATCCCCACCCCACCCTACCCCCAACTGGGTGATTTTTCTTCAAGAAAAGCATCCCAGTTCCTCTGGCCTTCTTCTCAAACTTCCATGATTAGGCACAGAGAGAAGGCAATCAATGGCCAAGTCTGAATGAGGAGTTTTTACTGATTAATGGTAAAATACAATAATTCTATTCCCTGGAATCCCACTTAATCCCTGTTCATATATATATCCCCTATACACATTTTCTGTGGATACCTAAAAGCATGATAGGCCATAATATAAGGACAGGCAACATATAGCCAGATATTGCTGAACTCCAGGTTGCATCAGTCAAAGTCTCCCTGGATAATGTTAAAGGAATTGCAATCTAGTATCATCAGGAGAGTTATACATTATCTTTTCTTTGTATCAATCAATGCATCATCAGTGTTTTTTATTTTCTTTAAATATTAGGAGGAAATTTAAAAGCTTCCTTCCTTCCGTAACAAACAGCTAACAGGAAATTAACACATAATGAAACTCATAAAAACATATTCCCAAACAAGCTGCCATTACAGTGGATTTCAATTTCTTTGTAAGCAGGCTGGCCTCTGACAAATTGTATTTTCAACACTACTATATATGGATTTGCTGTTTTCAGGATTTGTTTAATTATTTTATGGGCAATTCCCTCTATGAATCATTTTCCTCTACTCCCCCCCAAAAAAAAAATTATGAGAGACATATCTTGAAATATCTCTTTTTACAAAATGATTTACCAATCACTATTGGTCAGCTATGTGTGTAAAATATTAGAAGTATAATATATTGTGGTGGGGGGAGCCATAGAGTATCAGAAAATTAGTGGCTTTATATGCTGTAGTAACAAATGAAGCAGTTTAAGCTACACAAATAACTATTGAAATTCAGCCGAAGTTAAAGAGAAGAAAAACAGAAGCTTGAGATCTCTTTGGCATTCTTCCTAACCCTAAAGAATTCACATTTCAAGAAGTAAAAACTAACTTTGAAACAAAGCTTGGAGAAGTGTGGGTAGAGAAGGAATTGCTGAAGGGATTTTTGCAGGGATATTACCACTTGTCGTGGCCACAGCAATATTCCTAATTGAATAGGACTCCTTTCTTTTTCTTAATCTATGAAAGGTAACATTCTGAAAAGTGAGGTGTATAAGGAATGCAGGAAAATTCACATAAAAGTAAAATACTGTGCATAGGAAAAATGATTGGCCTGGGGTAGAATTGCTTGTTACTGTGTCCAGATGCTACAGCACTAGGTTGCTATGAATGGGCAGGGCAAGATATAACCTTTATATGGTTTTCTAGTCTGCACTCATTTTTTTTCTTTTTCTTTAATACAGCAGACTTTTCACTCTCATTGTGAGATCAACCAATGTGGTGAGTGGACTGGGTAGAATACCCACCCCCACCCCCGGGCACTGGTTATCCTTCAATACAAATGGGATTTTTCATCATCTTCACCTTCACATTAAACATTGCATTACTTTGTTTTGTTCATAGTTTGATGGATAATGTGAGATTCGGGGCTTCCTTAGTAAATATTCTGAGATACACATATTGCCATCAGTCTCAAGAGGATGGGAACATCTCTTAGACCTGAAAGATTTCTATTCCATCATGGATCATCTAAGATAGTGAAGGATTGACTTTATGATAAGAAATCCATTTAAAACCTGCAGATTGCTTGGTCGGTCGACTCAATTAAAGATTAGAAGTAGGGTGAGACTACACAAAAAGCAGGGGATAGACACCTACCAAACTGAGCCCATCATTCAACTTGATCTTTTGTTTGAAAACCCAAAACTATCAAAAGTTTCACTGGCTCCAGATATGGTAAAAAAATGAAGAAAGATAAATATCTGGGTAAACTCTGTTAATATTACCACTGTATTCCAGTGTAAGAAGCTGTATGCAAAGTGCAGCATCATAATATTCAGAGACAAACTATTTTTGTAGTCCTGAGTATAAGACCTTCAGAGTTATTTTGGTTCACAAAGCCTAGGACATAATGGCATTTCATAGTGACATTTCATCCTGCCAATAACATTACCATCAAATGCACCAGGCAGCATTGTCTGTATCAGTAGGTTTCCAGTAGTTCCAGAAGCTTCTTTTCCAATATGAAATAGTATACAGGTGGTCCTCGCTTACTGGCTGCCTTGTTTAGCAACCATTCAAAGTTATGATGTTTGAAAAAAATCAGCCAGTCCCAACTGTGGTTAGTAAGTGAGGATTACCTGTACTATATTGGTTACACTGTTGGTTAAGAACTTGGGAGTTACAGCTTGAGAAGTTCATTTTAAGCATATGGTGATCTTGATCCAATCACAAACTCTCAGGCTAACCTATTCAGAGGGTTGGTGTAAGGATATAGTGAAAGTGCTGCTTTGAGATCCCTGGAAGACAATAACTAAAGATCATAAATAATTAAATAAGGATGTGTTAGCAAACAACTATGAATGTTCATCAATATCTTAGCAATTAAGCAATCTAAAGAAAAGAAAAAATAAATCCTGACATCCATTCATTCTCTAGCTTTTGCCATGTATAGCTGCTGGAGCAAACCATTAGAGAATTTGCCTGACACAAACATGTTGAATGTTATCAGACTGTTTGATAAATCCAAGGTCAGCTGAGTTTGTAGCTAATTACAGGTTATAGAAAGCCAGTCAGATAATCCTGATGACTACCTTGTTTTACAAATGAAACAAACTTTGAAATGGAAGTTCAGCTCAGGAAACCAGAGAGCAAAACTAGTCTACTCTTGATTTCAATTTGAACATTTCTGTTTGTCCATTGCCTGCATTCTACTATGATTGGCATACTATAAATATGAAATGAAAATGTAGCCTGATATTTCTCATTGTTCATGTGCTGCAATTTGGTAGCACTTAAGAGTAATAGAATGCTCAGTATTGAGTGCAGCCATTACCTATATACTCTACCAGTATACTGATAGAGATGATAATATAAATGCATTATTGTAATAAATTCCTATCCACTAAGGAACAGAACAGAAATGCCTTATTTCTTCCAGCTTTCAGGGACATTCGTCTGTGCCACAATCCATCCTATCATGCAGATTCCTCTGTTAAATTGATTGAGCCAATTCAGAAACAAATGAGCACTTCCTTTAGCCCTCAAATAATAGAATATTATATCAGAGATTCAGAAATAATTACTTTCAGAAGTGACTGTCAGGATATGTATTCCACAATTTTTTTGATAGCTTGTTTACTCTGGTTTAGAATCACAATAACCTTGTTATCTTCATAAAACCTCTCTAATCATTGATATATCCAGCATGAGATCAAATCAACCCTGAATGCAATAATATGAATGGGGATAGGGAGGTTTGGTTTCAGCTATGTTGAATCCTTGTAACACTCAAATATGGGATAAAAGAAGTGGCAGGTATACACAGCAAATATATGGCTTAATGTGAACAAAAACAATTTTAGAAATGGCTAATTAAAAGACAAAAATAATTGGAGAAGAGAGCCAGGACGCTGAAATGAGGGTGTGAAAAAGCAAAGAGAAAGGCACTTACTAGTTTGCAATATTTAGTTGTTCATTGAAGGTAATTAGGAGGCCACATTGGCCAAACAGCTTCAGAAGCACTTTTTTTATAACTATGAATTTGTTAACCTGCCTTTATTATTTTTATAAATAACTCAAGGCAGGGAACACACCCAATACTCCTTCCTCCTCCTATTTTCCCCACAACAACCCTGTTAGGTGAGTTGGGCTGAGAGACAGAGAGACTGGCCCAAGGTCACCCAGCTGGCTTTCATACCTAAGGTGGGACTGGAACTCAGGGTCCTGGTTTCTAGCCCACCACCTTAACCACTAGACCAAACTGGCTCAATTTCAGTGCCTAAGCCAATGAATGAGGCAACTGATTCAGCAGAATATAAGTTCAGTATTGTGGTATCACTAACATGAACCTCATCATAAAACTACCCTATAAAAACCTGCCTTTTCTTTTTTATCCTTTCTGTACTGCACAACAAATCTTGCCACAATGCAGTGTGTTGAAGATACTATGAACTTAGCATATGCTGGTCTATGACCATAATTAGTTTTATTGTAAACTGCCCAGAGTCGCTCTTGAGTGAGATGGGTGGTGATGAAATTTGAAATATAAATAAATATAAATAAAATAATAAAAATATGATTTGATTTGATTTGATTTATGAACTGTGTGTGGAAATAAAGTTACAGATTAGTGACATTTCTAATAAAATGTAAATTATATCGCAGGTGGGTGATATTTAATAGGATTCAGATACATGTAGCTCCAGTCGTTTGTGTTTCAGATGTATGAGTCAAAGCATAAACCCTACTGAGTTGTCTGAACACTATCTGACTTTGGAAATAGGAAAGCAACACACAGGAATAAGAGTAAGACAGCACCAATAACTTCTGCTGTGCCTTTGCAGGTCTGAATGCCATTCCATTCATTTAGGCTTAAAGGGGATTGAAGTATCCAAGCATCATATGGCAAAACAGCCAAAGGAATTCATGAGCTGCTGACACAAGCACACGGTGATCAAAATCACCAGTTTAGAACAGATGTGTCAAATTTCATAAAGCTGAAGGATTTAAGGAATCCTTTCATGCTCTAAGGAAGGAATACTGGTAACTTATTCCACCAATATTTTTATAATATACTAATATTTTTTGCTGTGAAAATCCACAGAATAGGATAAATGATTCTAGAAAAAAGCATCCTTCAAATGTAAAATTCTTCTGTTGTTCACTACTAAGATTTATTATTATTATTATTATTATTATTATTATTATTATTATTATTATTATTATATTCTTGTATTGGAAACATGTATTTTGAAATAACTGCACTGGTGCTAGTTAACTTCCAAGGCCAATTTGAAGGGTTGGTTATTACCAATAAAGCACTTTAAGATGCTGCACTAGGATATATTCAGCAATGGCTTGTCAGAATCAAATCTGCTTGTCCAGTCTACTCAACACTAAAGGCCCTGTTGTGGTCTCCCCTTCCTCATGATGTCCATGAATCATGGACCAGGCAACAGGCCTTCTCAGTGGTAGCCCCCATATTGAGCAATACCCTACTCCCAGAGATGCATGTGACCACCCTTGCTGGCATTTTGTAAATAGACCAAAGCAATCTTATTCCGGGTTGTGTGTAGCCCTCAATTTAGTTTCTTTACATTTATATAAAATGTACATTTTCACATAATTAAATAGGGTAACCCTGTTCCTTCCTTTGGGAAAGGTCATGATGGAAGAGGGTAGGACTTGAATTTACTTTTGAATATTTACAAGTTGACCTAGGGCTCTTTGCTATCTACTTCAAAGTTTTGAAAAGCACAGTGTGCTCACAGCAACATTAAACCCTTGGAAGACTGGATGCTTCTTCTCCAGACTATTTGGAATGGTCATATAACCAAGTAAATCACAGACATCTGGAACTCAGAGAACCTCAGAGCCAAGTGGTGACCTACACAGCATCAGATACTTAAATATTTCACTGGCTGCATGCACTGGCTACAGTATATAGAAGACAAAACTGATACCAAACAGTTTATGTAACAGTTTTGATGCAGATATTAGTTTTCCCCATTCATATGGGGAAGTGAAGCTTAGCTATGTTTCACATAAAATATGCAGCAGAAAATAGATGTCCAGACCTACTCAGCAGAACCACAGACTTTTACATCTACATTCTTGAAGGCTGAAAAGTAGAGCTGTGCAGAGTTTGGTAGGATGATTCAGTTTGAAGGTGATTTGATGGAACCACTTTATTTGAAGAGATCCCCAAAGTAGCTTTCCTTCCACTATTTCTCTGAATTTTCACTGGCCTTCGGCATATGCACAGAGGACACTTGCCTCAAAGCAAAGCACTTTGGAATGCTGTGGATGCTAAAACCAATATGCCAGGTGAATTACACCTGTTGAAAAAAAATCAGTAATTACAACATGTCCCCTCAGTTATGGAAGTCCTGGGTGATGTGCCAATTGCTATCTCAGCCCACCCTTCCTCAGAGCAGTGGGAAAAAATGTAAAGGAGTGAGCTAGGTACATTGCCTTGAGTTCCAGAAACAAATGTGGGATTTAAATCATTCCACATCATCCCATGAATAAATAAATGAAGCACATTGAAGATGAATAGCTGTGGAAGATTTTCTCCAGTTTATAGAGCTTCTCATTGAGAGGATTAGGGAGATCATTCTTGCTTTTCATCACGTTGACCCCCCCCCCCCAGGTTTTAAAGCCTTCTATGCTATTTATTATATCACAATGATCCTAAACCTGGGAATCTTCCAAGGTACTGGAATACAATATTTTCCCATAACCTCCATTTCACATGTCTGCAAAGAAACAACAATGAAAAAAAGAGAGAGAGAGAGAGAGAGAGAGAACATGCTTCATGTTTGCTTCCTTTCTCTTCTTCCTCCTCTGATTTCTAACACTGGGGAAAGAGGGGTCTTTTGTTTTAGAGATGTTACTTACAATTTTAACATGGTTGTAAGTTGTAGATTCTACTACAATTTTTGAATGTCATATTTCTAGCTATCTTTATGAGCCATCTTAAGATCCTTTCTACATGAAAGAAGGCATACAAAGACTGATGAAGTCTCATATAGGCAGAATAAAATGATCAACTGCCAATCAGAACATTACTAAGGGAGGAGCTTTTAATCTACGCTTCAGTTTGCTATAGCCTGAGAGTATTTAATGAATTGCACAGATAAGAGATGATGTGTGTGGGTGTGTACGTGTGTGTGTACACACACACACACACACACACACACGCATCTATCTATCTATCTATCTATCTATCTATCTATCTATCTATCTATCTATCTATCATCTATCTCATATTGTGTTAGGCATATTGTCTGATGAAGAAAACTGTTTTCCAAAGACATTTGCCTCCTTCTTTCCGGTAACTCTTTCATGCTCTCTCTGACAGCATTGTGAAACCATGCTTCTGTTTAACAATCCTACCTACTCAATATGTAGTGAGTACAGCAGGTAGAGCAGAAAGTATATACCTGTAGAATTTATTCACGGATATAGCCAGCCTAATGTGAAAATTTAACTTTGAAAGGAAGCTATAAAATGTGCATTTTCACATTTATATCTCGCTTGACATTCCCTAGGCCACAAGTAACAGATGCTGTCAGAACAAATTGCAGCACTTACAAAATATTGTGATATACCTGAGTGAATGCAAGTTTTTATCTCACCTGTCAGATTCCTACAAGGCAATTCCCCCCCCCCCCCGCTCTTTCCTTATGCCGTTCTTGTTACTTGGATTCCCCTGCCTGCATTTTCCTTAAGGGAAAACAACATAAAACATGTTTATGCTAACTGAGAATATACAGTATGTCTTGAAATCTATGCAAGAGGTTTGTTACTGTGGGCCTTCCATCTTTATGGCTTTGTTCCCTTTCCCTTCCATCTTGATGTGTTCAGGCTCACGTGAATTAAGTTCTTTCCCTAGTGTAATTTTGCATTCTCAAACTAATTTATACACTTGTTGAATTGTAAACTCCACTGAGATTAGTGTGGTAAGTATGTGTAGAGGGCACAGGGAATGGCCTCAAAGGACAGAAGGAAGAGCCACTACCAGGGCAACAGTCAGATAAAAGGGGCTGAGCCTGGGACAAGAAAGTAACCTGAGAAAACATCTTAGACAATCCCCTCCATAATTCAGAAGAAGATAAAGGGAGCACATTCAGACTTGCAAGATTCTGTTACTGTAGCTGTTAACAATAAACATGGTTCTGACCTACATGGCATTGTTCTCTTAGTCTGGTCTACCTGTTAGGGTAGTATGTACGAGAGACTCTCTTAAAATACAGTCTGGAGTTCTGACTACTTCATGCAATGATGCTGAAACTACATTAGGCAGCTTTCATTGTAATTAGTAATGATAACAATCATTACTTTTTGAATGCCATTCATTATATCTATATATACTTTTCTTGTCCTACAGTTTGGTAATTATGGGAAACCTCAGCTAGGCACAACAGCTTTTACTCTAACTTACTTTGGACCTTTGTAAAGATTATGTAGTTGAAGAAAGCATCCATGAAAAAAATATGTAAGGCATATTTCTGTTTGGCTCAATCTTTAATTTGGGGGGAATGTAATATGAATCCTGCCTCCTAAAATATTTACTTCTCCTTAAAACATTCAGGCTCAAGACTAAGAATTTTACACAAAATATCTGCTATGTGGCCATGTGTTGAAACTGCAGGTTATGAAATGTTCTTAAATTCTAATAATAGTGTTAGGTATATGATATATATCCAAACTATGTAAGGGGGGCAAAATATGATACAAAATTGCTATAAGGAAATGTAAAATAAAGAATATGTCTCATAACCAGAAGGTAACAGTGTTCTATATGCTTAGTTTTTCATAGGGGGAAAAATAACACCTGAACTTGCTCACAAATCATTCCAGGTGCATTAAATCCAGATGGTGAAAGTGTTAGTTTCTTTTGCTTTATAGTTTTTTTTTTAGCTCATTAATTATAGGACAGAAAGCTCTGTGATAGTTACTGTTTTAGTGAACAATTGCTTGAAAAATATTGTTTTTCCTTCAGAAGATAAGTCAGCAAACAAGATAAATATTAAGACCTAAGCTGATTCAGATTATCAACTGCCCTGTTATATAGATTGGCAGTTTTCTGGGCTTTATGGGCTGCTAGTTACAGAACATATTATTTTATTGTTCCTGTATTTCCAGTTAATAAATGGAAAGGCATTATTTTAGAGTATGCATGTCTTGTTCTACTGTTGAGTCAGGAAATGCTAAATTTCAATGAATTTCATGTCCAGTGGAAATATATTTTTTTCTGCCACAATAATTGTTCTCCTTTCATTCATACCATTTCTAATCTATGAGCTATGGTGCTTCGCAGCTGATCTTGGTCTTCCAAGTGCCATTCATCTGGAATAGGGACAGCTCTGTCATTTTGAAAAATTGGCTTTGGAACTGGCATATGGAAATATGATGAATACAAATATATGAGTGTGAGGCAGCCATTCCACAGTTCTAGATGATGGCTTTGCCAGCTGGATTGGAAAACCTTGTTTGAAGGACATTCAGCAAGCAGCTTTGAGGTTAAGTTCTTTATCTCTTGGACAAGTCTCTGGTGTTTATGCTTACCTAATCCAATTATGATCTACAATTTGGGAGCACAGAGAAAAGTTAACCAAGTAGAGATTGAGAAAGTAGACCTCTGGACAACAGGTAGGTAAACCCATTATACTTTGTAGGCATGAACTCCCTATATCCTTTCATTTGGCTTCATTGGGCTTGATATTACACCTAGGAGAAAATGCCCAGGTCCTCTATCATTGATGAATTACTAATCTGGTTGAAAATAATTAAGAGATGAATGTTAACATTATCAGCCCCACTAATGCAACTGGAATATTTAAAATGATGCAGTATAAAACTGACCCTTTGTAATTGATTCTTGTGGTCTGGCAGCAGGATTTGTCTACCTTATTGGGCATTGAGTAAATAGGGAATAATCAGTGCTGGGTTTGTATCAGATCAACAATATTACCTTCATAAACCATCATAAAAACCAAAAACAAGAAGTGCAACAGAAAAAAAAAAGTAGTAAAATATGGGCTTGGATCCTCTTGATAAAGTGCAGGCAGGAAGGAAATCAAAACACTAGCCTACCATGGTGAACAACCTGAGATGCACTCATAATGAAGAATTACTGCCCATGATTGCTCTTTATTGCAACCGATTTAAGAAAAATAGGGGGAGAGGAAGTCCCTGGGACCAGGAGGACTCACCTTTCCAAATTCTGGCCAGTGGAACTCCAAGAAAAAAAGGAAGACACATCATTTGATTTGCTGGATTAATGATTGGACTCTGATGAATCTAATTCAGCAGATTATTTCATCATAGTAATGGTGATGTAGATTTTTTTTTTCATAACTGTTACCAGGTAGTTCAGCAGAACACGTTTAGTTGAGTCCCTCATGTTTTTCATACAGTTCTTCAAGTAGTATTTTTATTAATAAAAATGTGGTTTATACTCAATCTTCTTGTCTCATGTGTTGCTTCTAGTCTGTGAGGCAAACACTCTCTGAAAGGGCAGCTATACTATATTTATATAGTATAAGGTAAAGGTAAAGTTTCCCTTGACATTAAGTCCAGTCGTGTCTGACTCTAGGGGGCGGTGCTCATCTCCGTTTCAAAGCCGAAGAGCTGGCGTTTGTCCATAGACGCTTCCGTGGTCATGTGGCTGGCATGACTAAATGGAATGCCGTTACCTGCCCACTGAAGCGGTACCTATTAATCTACTCACATTGGCATGTTTTTGAACTGCTAGGTTGGCAGGAGCTGGGACTAGCAACAGGAGCTCATCCCATCATGTGGATTTGAACCGCCAACCTTCCAATCGGCAAGCTCAGCAACTCAGTGGTTTAACCCGCAGCACCACTGCATCCCTTCTTTATATAGTATACTGTTTACTATAGTTCATTAGAGAAAGCCAGTTTGTTACAGTTGTTAAAGGCACTGAGGCGGAAACTGGGAGACCATGAGTTCTAGTGCTGCCTTAGGCATGAAGCCAGCTGAGTGACATGCATGTGTGCACACACACAAACATGATCTCACTTTAGTAAATTATATTCTCACATGGGTTTGCCTTATGAATGAAATAATGACGATCAGGCACTCCAAATGAACTGAACATGTTGGTGTTTCTAAAGGTTTGGATGCTTTGTAACTCTGAATCTCAATTGTCAATTATGCTCATAAACAATAGGAGTTACCGTAGTCCTGTTCATCCATACTGAATATTTAATTGGTGGGTTAGCCTTCCCAGGAATCAGGCAGCTGTGTAATGTGCCAGTTGTAGCTTCCAAGCAGTAATCAATATATAGAGCGCCCTACAATAGTGTTTCTTCTTTAATTATTGAAAGCATGAGTGACATTTGCAAAATTTGAGCTGAAACGAAGTATGACAGTTGTCAGATGCAAGTAGTGGGAAAATATTAGTTGATGTCACAATATGAAACATCTAGCAATAGTGTTCAAGTGGACAGCAGCCAAGGATTGACCAGTTGTATGAGATTTCTCCACATAAAAAAAAAAAAAAAGACTAACTTTGAAAACTGAACAGGATGGGATTCTATTTGGTGTAGAGGGAAAAGTTGACAAAAGATATAGGCATCAAAATGATGCCAAATGCCCCATTGTGAATCCCCCTCAAGGGAAATTGTCCCAGTGTGGAGCATATGCAGCCTGCTGTGTGCTGTCTGGTGTAAACATACACACAAATCATCTGGTCCTCTGTCCTTTGTATGCATCAGCAACTGTTAAATTGCTAATCTGGTTGGAGATAGTTTTAATATTATCAGCCATGCTAAAACAGGAGGAACTGTTTAAATGATGGGGTATGAACCTGACACCTAAAAGGTATAATGATTGTGTGTGTATGGTCCAGTAGCACACACACAGGTGCAACATGGGATGAAAGTAAAAAGTCGACTACAGACAAAATACATTACTTCATTACACAGACTCCTCTTATTTCCATCACTAGTAAAGTGATTGGAGAGGGTTCAGAATGCAATGCAAAGCAAAGATAAAGCACAGTGTTATGAATCAAGCAATAGAGTGAAATAAATTGCTGCGACATGAGTTCTTGCAGGTTGCAGTGATGAGGACCCATTCCACTCAGGCACAGAGTGAGCCAATGCACTGAGGATGATACCTGTATCTATATTTATGTAAAAGGGGAAACCATCAATCAACTAGCATTGCAGCCTGCCCTAACTGAGTTTGCATACAAACTCTCTTTAGGGGAAAAAAAGGTACAGCTAATATCTTGTAGAAATTATAATCAGGATCAACATATCCAAATATGTTGAAGGGTATAGAATGATCAATAGAATTCAATTATCCCATCAATCCAGAGCAAATACTATCAGTTAAGGGGTTTCAGTACTTTAATCAGATCAAATGCCAAATGGTGGAAGTTCATAAAGCCAATATCATTTAGATAATCTTGACATTCTGATAATAACCAATTTCAGTTTTCTCAAAAAAGGACAAGGTTCTGATTACCTGAAGAATCATTGTTAAGATATGACTTTGACTTGGTAACAGGAATCAAATATTTTTTTTCTTATTTTCAACCTGTAGTAGTTTTTTAACCAATTCCCAGTTTTTACATGGAAATAAGGATAAATTGTATACATCTTTATATGGAGGGTGGAGGGTGGCCTTCATGACATCACACTGCAAAATTCACTGCTTATGTACTTGTAGGATGTCATGACACAAGTCCAAAAAGGCAGATGTTGTATTATAACATCACAATGCAATGTTTATTAATTTAACTTGATGGTTGCTAAATTAATGTCTATCCTAGTGTAGCTCTAAAAAGCAAATAAAATGGGAATGAGTGGATACAGAAACAAATGTTGTGATGCTTTTGTTTAAGTACAACAAATCATTAGATTATTTTAAATTATTATCTTTGAGTCACTTGCATCCTACATTGGAGGATATCTGATCTCAGACAAGATAAAGGACTTATTAGATAACTATTTCTCTAATGGAATTGTGTAATATGATAACTGAATAAGCCTCTAAGAATACACACAGGGATTCAGATGATTGGAGATGGGGATTGGAGATGATGTAGATGACTTAGAAGACTTAGATTTAGGGGTTAAAGACAAGGTCTTTTTCAGGGGTTTATAATGTAGTGGTTAAGGCACCAGGCCAGAAACTGGGAGACTGTGAGTTCTTGTCCTCTCTTAGGCACAAAACCAACTGTGGGACCTTGGGCCAGTCGCTCGCTCTCAGCCCTAGGAAGAAGGCAATGCAAACCACTTCCAAAATCTTGCCAAGAAAACTTCAGGGATTTGTCCAGGCAGTTGCCAGGAGTAACAGTGACCCAAAGGCCGCTAATAATAATAATAATAATAATAATAATAATAATAATATAAAGTAATGAAAGAAAGAATCTACATTTGATACAGATGTCTCCATCTTATCTGGTACAGATGTAATTCCAAAAATTCTTTCTCATATATGAGATAATGAAGAAACCAAAACTTATTAGCAAATAATATAACCATCTTGCAATCTAAATGTGTAGCCCAAATTCAGAAACATAGTAGGAACCTTGATGTCATGTGGCAAACCTTTTCTCTTTTTCTTTAACACTATTAGGAAAACATACTTTATTTTATTTCATTTGAAAGCCTCCTAAAGTAAGAGGCACAGTGCAACAGTAAAAATGAAGAATAGGGTATAATTTGTGATGATACATTTTATCATTATAATCAAAACTTGCTCATTTATTCACTCTCTCTCACATATGTATACAAACCCATATAAAACCAACAAAAGAATCTCAACTGTCAGTACATGGACATTTCTTGCTCTTATTGACAGCTGCTAATTCATTGTGTGGTGTACAATTTCCTAGTATAAAAAAAAGTTATAGCTTTGGTCATGTTGCTGGGTTCTGTATCTTACAAGTGAGTGACACCTATTGGTAAGAAGCACTTGGGGTTTTGTCAATAATTATTACTATACTATAACATCAATCCTTAGTTAGGTTTTCTTCAAAGTAAAAAGTGATGCCTGAAAGCCCATTTCTTTATTATCCCAACTTAGTGATGATGACAGTTTATTCTTTCTGTAACATTCAGTGGATAAAAAACTCAGAAACACCTAAAGCAGATGCCTTGCTCTTGGTGAGATATTGGCATTGACAACAGACCAACTATTCCTTACCCACTTGAGGAGGCTGTAGATTCAGCAGTAAGTGATTATGAAAACATGGAGGGGCACAAGCAAATCTGGAAGAAGAAATGGATTTATCTCCTATGTTTCAGAGACAGAGACTATAATTTAAATGTTTTCCAAACCACCTCATTTCTTGTTCCCACAGAAGGAAAGAGAGAGGGGATCATATGAAAAAAGACTGCAGGAGTGACATCTGTCATATGGAATTTCAGTCTGAACAGACCTGATCTGTACATACCACAGTAATGTATGAATTGAAACTTAGCCACTAAGTTGGTAAATGTTTTTTTTTTAACATCCTGTATGATCCATGCAGTTCTCTGCTCAAAGTAAGACATGAAAAACACTTAAACCCATTAAAACAAACACATACTCAATGGGATGTAGGTTTTTTTCCCTTTTTCTTTTTTTCCAAAAACACTTTCACTCTGTCCCAATAAAAAAAGCCTATGCATTAATTCATCCAGGTTGTGGCTTATTAATACAAACAGATGAAGAAAAATACAGGCATGAACTTTATGTTCAGATGCAACCCAGCATAAAGGGAGGGAGAGATGGGAAAAGGCTATGTGAAGTAGACCTTCAGTGACTATGAGCATCATATATCATGAAATATGCTCCTTGGGCTTCTTTCAACTGAAGAAAAATCTGATGAGAATAAAACTCACCCTTCAGGAGGGAGACATTCCGTGTCAAATTCAGGGCCATCATAGAGAACCTAGCCTTGCCATTATTCTTCTCATTGGAAATCCCACCCCTCAAATCTCACAGAAGGCCGAGGCTGCAACTCTGGCAGGTCCCTTGTAACAGACCAGATACTTCCTTTAGAAGATCTGAAAGGGACTACATTATGAGTGTAATTGTAAAATTTCTATTGGTTTCAAAGTGCTGCTGATATAAACTGCTGCATTCAACTTAACAGGAGAGAGTGTGAGCCAGCAGAAAACAACTGGAACTCTCCATGGTCCTGTTTCATGTTGTTCTCTTTGCCAGAAAAGTTCCATCTTTTTTCCCCAAGTTGTGTGTTCTGTTATCTTCCTTGCATTCAGTTTGCAAATTAATTAATGATACATGATGATGATGATGATGATGATAGATAGATAGATAGATAGATAGATAGATAGATAGATAGATAGATAGATAGATGATAGATAGATAGATGATAGATACTGGGAAGGCAGATAGAATATCACTTCCCATTAAAAATCTTGACATTCATTAAAATGAAATATGTATGCATGCTTCCTTTTGTCTCTTCAAATACTTTTAAAATAAAATAAACTAAAAAACTAAAAAGACCAGATTTTTATAAAATAAATGACAAAAACAGAGGCTGTTTTTTGTTTTTTTTTTAAAGGTGGGGACAGAAGCATACATAGCTGGCAGGCACAATTGTTTCTTCCTCTGTTAAGCATGAACTATACAATAGAATTCTTCTTTTCCTCTTTCTGAAACACTGTATTTCATTGCACTAAATGTTCTTCTTTTATTTTTAGAGCAGTATAATATATGATGGTGATGGTGGTGGTGGTGGTGGTGGTGATGGTGATGGTGATGGTGATGGTGATGGTGAACATAAATCTGGTACTTGTAAAGACCCGGGTGACCTCTAGAAACATACCACATTTTGTGACAATTGGATGAAATTGGCTAAAATGTAACTACACACACACACACACACACCCTTGGGTGAGGGACAGGAAGTTTGGTTGGTGACCAACTTTGGGGAGGGAAACAGATATTTGCTTACTGACTACTGAAATAGAAGTGATATGCTATCTACCTCCTTTCTATCTATCTATCATCTATCAATCAATCAATCAATCATTAAATCTTCAAGGCAGTTTTCAGCCAGGGCTTTGGAAAAGTCAGAACTGAAACATTTTCATGACTTTTGCTGATCGGTTTTTACAATAATTAACTTTGAAAAGAGGTATCCATCAACAGGCCTACCTTAACCTTTTCACAAGCTTAACAGAGGAAGAGACAATTGTGCCTGCCAGCTATGTATGCTAGTCAGTTTCACAACCTCTGTTAAAAAAAGACAAAACAAAACAGGAGACCCTGTTTTGATATTTTCTCTGCCTGTATAAGCAGTGTATCTTACTTGCCTTTCAGCTGCTTAAGCTTCAAAACACCAGGCAATTGAAAATGTAACACTTAATAAGAGTACAATATAAGTTTTAAAGATTTTGCTCAGCCTTCACAATGTTTTTTTTGCACTGGCTTTATTTGCTATTGTGATTTTGCTTTAGGGCGCTAAACCTTTTTTAATGTTTGTGATTCCATGATTAGCAGACTTTTTAAAGATTTTATAATGGCTCAGCTATTCCATTCAACAGTAAAGAAACAAGCAGTCAAAAAAATATGCCACAGACTAGCACTTGGTAGAGCAACCATGAAGCCTTGGAAAAGTTATTCAAATACCACAATGTCTCTATACCCTCAAAGATCAGAACTGTGCAAGTAATGATATTCCTAATAACACTCTGTGAAAGCAAAATCTGAAATTTGAAGAAGCAGGATAGGAAGAGTATTGACACTTTTCAACTTTGGTGTTGGAGAAGACTCCTGAGAATACCGTGGACAGCTAAGAAAACAAACAAATGGATCATCTAACAAATCCATCTAGTTCTCACTTGAGGCACAAAGGACCAAGCTCAAATTACCATACTTTGAACACATTATGCAAAGACCCAGCTCTCTAAAGAAGGCTTTAATGCTGGGGAAAGTAGAAGGAAAGAGAAGAAGAAGATGATCAGTAGCAAGGTAGATGGCTTCAGTGACAGTGACAATGGTTACACCATTTCAAGACCTGAAAGACCAGGTTAAAGACAGATCATCATGGAGAAAATCTATGTGGATGCTAAAAGTTGACAATGACTTGATGGCACATAATCAGTCAACTATCCCATAGGTATTTGCAACCCCATGCATAATATGGGGATAAAATATAATCTATTTATAATCTATTTATTGTAAACCTCCCAGAGTCCCACCTTGAGAGGGAGATGAGCGGTGAATAAATAAATAAATAAATACATAAATAAATAAACAATCTATATAATATAATATATGCCTGTGTGGCCATTCCAATTATTCTTTGTTCTAATAAATTTTGAAAAGGCAGGAAAACTTGAAGCATATCATAACAGTGAGTTGTTCCTATTGTACAGACTGAATAATCCAAATGTGAACATACATTTTAAATTGGTACATTACTTCAAAAAAGGGTGGAATGGATTTAAAAAATGAAAATTTATGAATGTGGCATGGACCAGAAGTACACCGATCCATCCCTTTCTTCCACCCATGCAAAAATAGGACAAAACTTTCATTTTCCTTCTCCAATAATGTGTGATTCAATTCCAAGCTACTGATCATAAGAAGTAATATAATAAGTGAAATGTGTAGATTACTGTATCTGTATTGAATTTTATTTATAACTGTAAATCCTTTTATTCTATGGTCTGTGTTTCCAATATTAAACACATACATTATTATTATTATTATTATTATTATTATTATTATTTTGCTGATATTCAAGCTTTAATTCTGTTGAGCTCATTGGTTCCTACAAAATATCTCTGTTAGTGAGCCTCTGTTTCTACAAGCAGTGAATTAAGTTCCAATATATCCACATGTAGCAAATAGCTCCTAAATGCTACAGGCTTTGTGAGGAAAAACCCACTGATTCAATCTTATTTTCTCACTTTTTAATGCACCGTTATTCATTCTGTCTTAGGGTGAGACATATTATTAATTAGTCTGACCAAATACTTGCAGGCATTGGCATGGTACTTGCAAGTAGTCCCAGGTTCTCACTATTGTGCAGCCAAAAGCTTATTAGGACACATGAATAATGCCAATTAATTTGCTCCAATAAGAAGTGTTAGTACAGACTTGGCAAACTTCAGGCTCAACTGCTGTAGTAGATCTAAAGATGAAATTATGTTATATTCACAATGGGAACTCAATGCTACAAATATTTACAGGATTTCAGGAATAAATTCTAAGATATATTACACTGAAACATCAGAGAAATGTGGAACTACATCATGGATTAGGGTTAGGCAGTAAAATGTAAGAAAAGAATATTTAACATAATATATGGATTATTTTGAAAAAAAAAAAAAATAGAGTTTTTCTACAAAATAGAGTTTTTGCCAAACATAAGGATAACTGACCAAGACTGACACCACCTTGCATATTCCCTTGATGCCTTGGAGCTTCAAGAGTTCAATAAAAAATGAGCAGATTAAAATTTGGAAACTAAATGGCTTAGCTTTCAGTCTAGAAGCAATGCAGTGATGAGATTTTTCCAGTGCTTTTTCTGGAGCTCTAGAATGGGATGACTTCCCATGGGTGGAAATACTCATCTCACCCCTCTTCCACATCTTGGATTCTCCATCCCCCCATGGTCCATTGGGACCTTCCCCCTGTTGTTTTCTGGTGAATGCATAAACAGTTTTGTCACTTCCCCAGCAATGATCACAGAATGCTTTCTTTTCCCCCTCACTGCAAAAAATGAATGTGATAGGGTGAAGAGTGAGGAGGGGTCAAGATACCAGCTCCCACCTGTGTGTGTGTGTATCAGCCTCGTGAGGTAGACCAAACAGGAAGCACAGCCAGATCAGCTAATTCTACTTTATTGTAAGGTTACTTTAACAGAATCTTGCAAGTCTGAAAGTACATTTCTCCCCCTATCTCCTTTACAGCCCAAGAAACTAGGGAGGTTCCCTTCTATGCCTCTTGTCCTGTCAAATTCCTGCTGCAAGCTACATTGTCTTTTTCTGATCATTCCCTTGGCTGTGTCTCTTTGCCCTGTCTCCCAAGGTCCCAGATACCATTTCATTGTGTGTGTATTGGATGACTGTGGGGAACAGTCATAGCTCAAGGATAGGAGGGTGAGTGCTGGGTGAAATCCATTGCAATGCAGAGACCTAGGAATGTTAGAGTTCTTCATTTCCAGTGTAAACCATGCTTCTGGTGTGTAGATGCATGAATAATTATCACTGTGAGACCTGGAGTTTAAAAGAAAAAGAAGAAGCAACATTGAAACTGGTCTTTGTACAATGAGTAGGATTGTTTTGCTGAGTCAAAACAGAATAAAATATTTCTAAACCAGTTGGGAGCTATTAATTATTTATTTATTAATTATTCCAATTTCTATCACTGCCCATCTCCCCCTGAAAAGGCAAAGGACTTTCTTAGTCTACTTGGGTGGATGGTTATCAGATAGTTATCTGATAACTATCAGATGCAAAAACAAATTATATATATATATATATATATATATATATATATATATATATATATAATTTGTTTTTGCATCTGATATATAAGATCTATCTATCTATATATATATAAGATCTATCTATCTATCTATCTTTTTTGCCTTAAGGCCTGAAGCTGTTTCTTTCCTGGAAGCACAATATTATGCAGATGTACATTAACATTTGTAATTTGATTCACTAAGCCAAAGCAATTAAAACAAAACAAGCAAGCAACATGAATGGAAGAACAACAATAAAATTATATTACCTTCTTTTGTTATGTTAATGTCATTAGTCATTAACATTCAGTGAGTTGCCATTCATTCCTCCACTGGTAGATGTTGCCAATCTGAGCCTGTCACATGCACTCCAGTGGTACAAATTGTGACAAAAGCAGGTGCAGTTTCATGGGCTACCAAGAAATCAGCCTAAGTTGCTTGAAGGGGAAGGAGAAAAATGGAATAGTGCAAGAAGACAGAAAAGGAACCTCTTTAATTGTATGGAAAGATTCAGAAAACTCCTCTGATGTCAAGCTTCATGGGAAAAAAATTAGGAGCTCAGACCTGTCCTGTTTCAATAAACAACAGACTGTGTTAAAGATCCAGGTCTTTTATATCATTGGCCATAGTAGTTGGTCAAAACATCTAGAGGCCAGCAGGTTGGGAAAAGCGGTTACAGACTGCCTTTTTCTAGGGCTGAAAAGCTAAGAAGCAATGACAACTTCAATAATAATAGACAGTTGTGTTTGAGCGCCATTTATGGCACCCAGATGGGTGGTTTGAGATATGCTGTACTCTTGCCTGCTCCAAAGGCAATACTAGTTAAGGTTATGTCTCTTCTGATATACAGTATGTAAATAATGGCCAAATGAACCTTTGGTGATTATATAATCCAGTATCTTCTTTCTCTGCAAAATGTGACTGAGATGGAATAACTGAAATTAAACAAGCTTCAAAAGGCATTTTGCTTTTAAATTATTTCTCCCCTATTATGCCACCACTGGGATGAATTCCAGATAGAGCAGCTAAGCAATAATCATTTGAGACCTGTGAATCATATTATATTAACAACAGATCTTACTCCTCAATAATGTACAACAATTTCAGGCCATTATTTCAAGTAATCTTTCCCCCTCCTCTCCTCTCCTTTTTTTTTTTTTTAGATCACAGAACAGATTTGTGCAAATCAAGCTTTCAGAACAATGCCTTGGTGGCAGCATATAAAATTAATACATATTCTTGACTTTTTCTATCTTTTCTAAACTCTTTGAACAACAGCCAAGTTCATTTAAGGATTATCTGTTCTGCCCACAGGATGGTTATACCTATTGCTCTGAGAACTAATAACACAAAAAAGAGCGAGCATAGATTTTTGTCTAATGCTCAGATTTACTTCTATCACAGGGCCATTCAATACTGAGTCTTCATTGTCCCATGTTTCTTCCTCCATCTTCCACAAAGCTAATTAACTGAATAATATCACGTCTACCTGTCATTTCTCCACCATTTTATATCCCTCCGCTTGCACTTTTGAACATGTTCTCTTGAATCTCTTCCTGTTGATATCTATTAAATGTTAAGTGTTAATCTTATCAGTTCTCCATTATCCCACTCCTGTATAAGATTTCATTGTCTTTTACTGTTTTGTTTTCTGAACATTCTATTGTTCACAGTTGTTGTTGTTGTTAGAAAAATAGCTCCATGAAATTTGGTTCACATGAAACTGAGGGACTCCAGCAGTATAGGACCAAATCTGCTGCAGTTTGCTTCAGATTTGGGCATGTATGAATCTGCCATACTAGGCTACTCTTTTATCAGAAAGATCCTCCCCCTTCCTTCCCTCCTTCCTTCCTTCCTCTCTCTGGTCAGTTAAACGTTCTTAAACACAGCTACAAAGTATATACTTTTGTCAAAATAAAAGAATAATAAAAAGGCATCTGAAGAATCATTTGTTTCATCAGAATTACTAAATGAGTCTCTCAATGCAAGCCTGCCCCTTACTTGTCACAACACATCAGTGTTTACATCAGAACACTGTGGGGTTCATTGTGTCATCTGCCCTCTCTTGCCCCTCCTTCCACCCAGATACTGATTCTGCCATCAGTAATAAAGAACAAAGGGGTCATTCTATTAATGGAATGAAATCCTGACTCTACTGAGTACAGTAAGTTTCACTGAAATCCCACAATATGCTCAGCTTAACATCAATTTAGCACATCACACTGGCTAAGAATTGTAGAACTGAGCAAAGAGATTTAAAAAAAAAGAATGAAATGCAGAAGGGGGTTCATACATACAATGATAAATAGTTGATTAGCTTCCATAAAACAGTTGTCAGGTTTGACAAAGACATTCGTGCACTGGAGGGTAGATTAATACATAGAATATTTAATGTGTGTAATCATTAATATTCACAGGATTTGTGGGGAGAGAGAGAGAGAAAGACAAAGCTGCAATGTAATGTATGCCAGTATATTACCACTATTCTTCTTCTACATGTGCTATTGCGTATGATTTTTGCAAATTACTTTTTTCACAATTTTAAGTTCACCTGATTTCTCAAGAAAAAGGCCCCATATTCTAGAACAGCAATATAGGAAGCAGAGGTATACTGAGTCACATCCTCTTCCAGCTACCTAAGTATTATCTAGAGTGATGGGCAAGAATATCTAAAGGCTAGAGTCTTTCCTTATCTGGAATAGGCCAAGGATTAAGTTTAGGTCTTTCAGTAAACAAAACAGAGATTCTTCTACTGAACTATAACTCTTCTTTTCATTTTAGAAACATTTTGTAGAGAGAAATATTGGAATCTATGACCATGGATACTGCAGATTGGATAGAAATGGACTTACCAGGCCAGGAACTGGAGTTTGTATTACTTTCACATGATTGATCAGCCATTTTTTTCATCAGTCAACATAATACAACTCTGGCATTTCTTGAATGTTATGCTCTTGGCATTGCATGATCGCTTGTGGAATGGCAGATCATGTGCTTCATTGCATATTTAATAATAAAAAAAAAAATGAGGGTATCAGAAAACAGCTCTAACTGCTCTGATAATTGTGATGATTGAGTATCCAGTGTCTACCAAGACAGACAGGCATACAGGAGAAAATGGTATACTCAGTCTACTTCTTTTTCAGTCTGCAAACTTGCAATCCAGAAAATACATTTCTTCCTGCAGCTAAAATCCTCAAGGGTGGAAATCCAAGGAAGCTATTCAAGTTGTAAAATAGCATTTGCTGCGAGTCATAGACTGGACAGGGGTGGGTGGGGAATGCTTGATCCAGATTAGACAGATGTGCTCCTGGTCAGTCAAAATGCACAACAAAGGAATTGCTGACTTATAACAGGGCAGAGGACTCTAACATTGCTGTGTAACCTTAGAAATATGCAGCAGTTTTCTTAATATCTATGCAAACCTGACAAACAATACACTAGCAGAAGCTGCTACTGTATTTAACACATTGTGAGCCCAGGAGAAACAGTTCCTGTTTTGGCAACTTTCCATGAAGAAGCAGTGGGCACATACTATTTGCCACATCACTCAGGGATGGGAGGACTCATCCGTGTGAATTTTGAATCTCTACTGATCTAACATGCAGAGACAAAATTGTCTTCATCATTTTGCTTTCCATTTCCTTTTACTTCCCAAGGCCTTAGTGAAGCCCTCTCTTTTTCCCTCACCCCTTCAGGGCCTGTGAAGGTGAAAGGTCCCCTGTGCAAGCACTGAGCCATGTCTGACCCTTTGGGGGGACGCCACTTTTGCAACTTTTTTTGGCAGACTATAGTGGGGTGGTTTGCCATTGCCTTCCCCAGTTGTCACCTTCCCCAGCAAGCTGGGTGCTCATTTTACCAACCTCGGAAGGATGGAAGGCTGAGTCGACCTGAGCCGGCTACCCGAGAATCCAGCTTCCCCTGAGATCGAACTCGGGTCGTGGGGAGAGTTTTTGGTTGTAATACTGCTGCCTTCCACTCTGCACCACACGAGGCCTGTAGACCTTATTAATTCCTTTCCTTCTTTTTTACTGTAAACCTGGGTGAGTGACACGGAAATCAAAAGGGGCATAAATGCCAAAGTGTGCATTACTTTGCTATGTATATTATGAACATAATATTTTCCTGATAAAAGCATGTAAACCCACTTAAAAGTTTTAAATTAATAACATAAAATAAATAGGCAAAAAGGTATCTGAGTTTTGAATATTTTTTCATGGTTCTTATGTTATATTAAAATATGCAAAGAGAGTAAAAGGGGGATTTTACTTTTCAAGTAAGTTAATATCGATAGGTCAAACTGATATAAAGCTATTTGGCATCTAATGACTTTGTTTCCAATTTAGCAATGAAATTTTATTAGTAAGGCCCCCCAAAAGCTAAATCTGATCCTAACCATTCCTTTTTTAGCACTCCATGAATTATGTCAAGACATTCTCAATTTGGAATTCTCCCTGAATTTGTCCTGTGAAGGGAGTTATACTTCTTTCATAGTCCATGGAGAGCAATGATTTCCCATCTTATACCTGAAATAACCTCTTTCCTATTTAGTGTATTCCATTTATGCTCCTGTTATTTATCCAACCTCATTCATTTGCAAGCTGTTAGATGGTGCGTGCCTCTGGTTTGAGACTGCTGCTCTGTGCCTATGTGTTTCAGCTTATAATGAATGGAAGTTAGGCTGAGGTTCATTCATTGATCTCTAGGTAATCTGCAGTATATTAGTAAGGATTTATATCTCCAGTTGCCTTAAATGAGCAACAAATGATCCCATTTCCAACATTAACTTGCTTTTAAAAGGATGTTTGGAAAGGCAGGAAACAGAAATGATTGTAGTTATTTGGGATGTGAGGAATGAAAAAAAAAACTGGTGAACTTGTTTCTAATACTGATCAGAAGCTCTTGGACTAACCTTGTGGCCAGAAGCACCTTGTTCTGTAATTCTTAGCACAGAGTTGGCTTGATACATTATTTTGCATCTGGCTCCCAGGGTTCTGTTAAATATTATACAAACGTATTACATAGGTTGACATTTGCCTTATTCTGTTTAAGCAAATTTGGCTAAATAAAATATTATTTTGAAGACTAGGTATTTTGTAGGGCTAGATAAATGTTTGAAGGGATATTTGCTTTGAAGCTTCAAGTGAAGCACTCAGTTGAAGCTATTTTGTGAAGGAATTTGGCTGTCTCACTTCTAAGAATGAAATGAAGTGACCATGTTGCTTTGCTCTGCTGTGCTTCTCAGACACTCAAAGTTTCTTTGGGTGCACTAGCCAAACTTCCATCATTATGGCTGGACAAGTTGCTCCTCAGCTTCCTTCAGATCACTCGCCAAAAGTTCTGACATGCACAAATTAAAAATAAATAAATAAATACTGCTGATCTCAGGACAGCTGGTCAAAAACTTTGGCAAGCACTGTGGTGGCCACATCATTCACTTTCTCTGGCTTGGTGCAAGAAATGCTGCTCAGCTTCTCTGTATAGCTTGTCCAAGTTTGGCAAAGCTCATGGAGAACATGCCTCTCCACCTTCTCCAACACGCTGTCCCAAAAGCCTAAGCAGGCTTCTGTTAAGGTTTAACATTTGGTCAGAAAAGTCCTTTGGCACTGGAGATAAGAGAGAAGCTTTGAGACACTGTGAAATTGTTTGCTGAAGCAAATCATGTTACCTGTTACAAAAACATATCACCTCTGCTGTGTCAAACTATCAGCTGAGGCACATCTAGGCTCATATTGAGGCACATAGGCTAATATTTTGTGAGTTGTCTTGTCCAGAGTTACTGCAAGTCCTTAGCAATAGCAGCCATTTTATAAGAGTGAATATAATCAGCGTCAGTCAGAGAAGGGCTTCAGACTTTTTAAATGTAAAATCTTTTAATTTAGGGTTTTTTTAATTTTATTTCATGTGCTGTTATTTTTATTATGCTTGGAGAACAAAAGCTGGAAGTAGATAGGACTTAATATGCTTCAGAAATTCCAAGTGCACCTGGTGACCCCAAAAGGTTTCCCTACTGTTAGAGATGCTGATCTGTCTGGACCATGCAAACCCCTTTCTAAAGGCCTGTCAGGCAAACTTACCCTTGCTTTACTGAAGGTGTCTTGACACACAGACCCAGACCCTGCAGAATCTACTGTCTAAGTATAGGTATGGGCCTGTTGCATTGAATCATGTCCTGCTTTAATAACTCATGGCCTAGACTAATGCTACTGATTTATGTTTTCACTTCTTTGTTCTTTGCCTGCCCTTTGAAGAGCTGAAGTATTTCCTCATGTTGAAGTCTGTATCTCTTTGTGTCATTAGACCCTATCACTGGAACCATTACTAAATTCTTCTTTAGCTTAAGAAACTATTCTTGCTCCACAAACTGTTTTTGCCTCCTTTTCCCTATATTTAGTCAGTGATTCATCCAAACAGAATACAGCCCCTGTTGTTCTTTTATTACATCCAGGCACTCTGCATTAGTTGTTTGAATTGTGTTGCTCCCAGGCATGCATAAATCCACATTTACAGTGAGGGAGCTTTGAACTTCCCTATTTTTCCCACAATTACAAATGCCCACCAATAAGATAAGTGGTTTGCATAAGGTGTCATTCTAAGGTATCTAAATCCCGTTTATGCCTTGAGTGAAGTTTGTATTTTCTCAGTTCTAGGGACTCTGTATACTCCAGTTGTAGGGCCATCCCTTCCCACGTTGTATTGTGTGTCCAGTGTCTGTGGTGAGCTGTAATGGGGGAATGTAAATATTTTGCATGGAATGTAAGAACAAAAATCAGTATAACCTCAATAACAGTGAATTTCCTTACACTTATCTGTGACAATATGCATTATTGGGACTGCTCAATGCTGGTGAACATATATAATGTTAATTGAATTGACCACCTTTCCCCATCAGGTCTGGTAGGAGGTGCATGCTCTGGGTCCTGTCAGCTAAGAAGTGTCATGTGGTGGGGCCTAGAAGGAAAGCATTTTCTGCCACGGTGCCTGCCCTGTGGAACATCATCCCTCTGGAGATTAGATTGGCCCTGACCCTGCTATTTTCAGCCTGCTTCTGACTCTGAAAATAAAACTTATCCAGAGTCAGAAGGGGAAAAAGAAACTCTTCAGGAAGGAGTTGGAGAAGCTGAATCGGGAAGTGACCCAGCAGAGCAGGAGAATTTGCAGATGTGGATTGGACAAACTCCAGAGGGGGATTTGAATCCTCCAATCAGCACTCGAGACAGGAGAGCAGAGAAGCGCGTGAATCAGAAAGCTGCTCGATTGGCTGCAGGAGAGAAAAGGTGCAGAAAGGATTGTCTTAAAAGGCAGACACGCAAAGAGCAAGATGCTGGAGACAATGGATACTTCGAGTTCACAGCACTTGCGGAAAAGTCCTTACCTGCATCAGAAGCCTTGCCTGTAGCCAGTGTGGAACCGGCACCAGTGTCTTCTACCTCCATGGAACTGCCTTCTGCACAAGCTGCTCCAGTTGAGTCTCTCCTTGCTGTCCCTGCTGAGTACAGTCTCTTGTCTAGCTCCAGACCTTGTTGCTGCATTTCAGCGTGATCCAGGTGTGCATCCAGCCTTGCTTCCAGTTCTCAGCCTTGCCTAGAATCTCCAGTCCAGTCCAGCCTTGCTTTCAGCTCTCAGCCTTGCCTAGAATCTCCAGTCCAGTCCAGCCTTGCTTTCGGCTCTCAGCCTTGCCTAGAAGCTCCAGGCCAGTCCAGCCTTGCTTCCGGCTCTCAGCCTTGCCTAGAATCTCCAGGCCAGTCCAGCCTTGCTTCCGGCTCTCAGCCTTGCCTAGAATCTCCAGGCCAGGCCAGCCTTGCTTCCGGCTCTCAGACTTGCCTAGAATCTCCAGGCCAGTCCAGCCTTGCTTCCGGCTCTCAGACTTGCCTAGAATCTCCAGGCCAGTCCAGCCTTGCTTCCGGCTCTCAGCCTTGCCTAGGATCTCCAGGCCAGTCCAGCCTTGCTTCCCGTTCTCAGCCTTGCCTAGAATCTCCAGGCCAGTCCAGCCTTGCTTCCGGCTCTCAGACTTGCCTAGAATCTCCAGGCCAGTCCAGCCTTGCTTCCGGCTCTCAGCCTTGCCTAGAATCTCCAGGCCAGTCCAGCCTTGCTTCCGGCTCTCAGACTTGCCTAGAATCTCCAGGCCAGTCCAGCCTTGCTTCTGGCTCTCAGCCTTGCCTAGAATCTCCAGGCCAGTCCAGCCTAGCTTCTGGCTCTCAGACTTGCCTAGAATCTCCAGTCCAGTCCAGCCTTGCTTCCGGCTCTCAGCCTTGCCTAGAATCTCCAGTGCAGTCCAGCCTTGCTTCTGGCTCTCAGCCTTGCCTAGAATCTCCAGTCCAGTCCAGTCATGCTTCCAGAGATCAGTGTTGCTGTGGCTCTCCAGCCCAGTCTAGCCTAGCCTCCAGAGCCAAGCCTCATCTATAGGTTCCAGCCCGGTCTTGCCTAGCCTCCATGCTCCAGCCTGATCCTTTCTGTGTGCCAGTCCACAGGACATTGCCTTCAGTTTCCTCTTTGCTTCACACTCTAGCATCACCAAGTCTGACAGCTTCAGTCAGAGAGTTAGCTGAATTTTGCCTTGCGGTTCTGCCTCAGTCTGACCCTGCAGCACTGCCTGTTCATCCACCATTGCCTGGGTGGTCTTGATTGAATTGATTGCCTATTTATTCACTGACTTTACTGTTGTAAATAGTTGTTTTAAATAAGAGTTTGATAATACTTCTGTCTGGCCGCCTCATAGTCTGAACAGGACACCTGCTGGCCTTTTGAAAGACCCTGAAAACACAGTTTTCCAAAGGACATGGGGACTCAGGATCATGGCAAAGCCAGCACAGTGGTTGCATTGAGTGTTATTGTTAGATGTGTTTATCTCAGCTATGAATTTGAATGGTTTTATATGCTTTTTATTGCTTTTTTTGTGTTTTCTTTAATTGTTATTTTGTTCCTTTTTGTGGTTTTTATAATTGTTTTAATCATTTGTAAGCTGCCCAGAGTCATATATATGAGATGTGTGGCTATATAAATTTGAACAATCAATCAATCAATCAATCAAGTTGTCCACTATATCCTGAAACTGAAGTGCCTGTCAAAGATCACAGTGAAGGACAATCTGAGAGTGGTTGCTCAGATAAAAATCTCATACAATACCTTGGGCACAGGTAAAGTGGTCATATGTGACCTCGCAGAAAATGTAAAATGAATAATTATCACACCACTATCATGTGATTCCTCATTGGAAGATAACTGTCAGGTTGGGTCACTAGATAGGCTTGGCTTATCATGGCAGATAAGTTATGGCCTTCTGCTTCTGACAAGGATCCTATTCTGGAATCCTGATTGCCCCACTGACTGGAACATCACTGCCTTTAAGCTATAGGTAGAGAAATATAGACTCACCAGGCACCTTATGAATGTGAGTCTACTCAGGACTAAATTGTTAGGCCCAGTGGGTTGTGATTAGGAAGAGGCTGGCAGCTTCTCATATGTGAGTTTTCACCTGACATCAATTAGATGGCTGCAAAGGCAATTGGGTCGGGCTGAAAAATATGGGGGAAGAGCAGGTAGTTTTATTAGCTTATGCTACCAATTCAATTTAATGAAAGAAAGGGTGCTTGCTCACCTTTAAATGTAATTGCAGTCAGTCATAACCACCACAAGTATATATTATTGACAAAACAAATGCATGCCACTGAGAAGTGATTTAATAATTTGTTCTTTGCTGCTTTATAGGAGGTTTTGAATTTGAATGTCATCTCATATTCCTGGAAATAATGTCTTGTGCATTTTTCAGAGGAAGATAACTACAGCACAATTGTGCTGAATGACCTTTTGAGAATAATTACCTACCTGCTTATTTATTATGCCCAATGTGCACTTGCTCTCTCTCTCTCTCTCTCTTTCCCTTATAAGATTTAAGTAGATTCCCTGTTGTACCTAATTACGTATACATTAAACAATGTATGCATAAAATATTTTCCTGCCTAATTCTACAAACCATTGTGTTAATAAATGGGAACTTTCGAAGGGAGGAGAACAATCATTGTTGTAAAAGTACATCCACATAATCCATTTGATATGGAGACACAGAACCCAGCCACAAAGACAACATAATGGCACCTTCATCCCTTCTGAAGGTGAAAGGAGAGAAAAATAGGGTCTTCAGAAGCTGAAGTCCATCATTCAATTTTATTAAGGTGGGTTTGGGATGGTTTCTTCTTTGATTTGTTATAAAACAAAGCCAAGTTGCCAGACAAAAAAGAAAAGTGTGGTTGTGCTCAGTAGCCATTCCTTTGAAATGATGAGTCCAAATGCTCTGTGAGTACTATATTATGTGATTATGTAGCAATATTGCCAGAGGCGTTGCTGAAAAAGATAAAGGTGGCTAGTCCCATAAAGTCAGACTAATGTGTCCTGCTCCATAGTATTCAACAACCTCTTTCTGGAATTTCTGTATTGCTACTAAAGTTTACACCAGTTTTCCAGAACAAGACTAAACATCCTTTTATATGCACTACTATCATCTGGGGGGAAAAAAGGTATTTTCAAGTTAGAGTGGAACATAGAAAATATTCTCAGTGCATTTAGACAACATAAGCTATGTCTGTGAAACCTTAAGTGCTTATAATCTCTACCATTTCTTTTTTTTTTTCTTGGAATGATAATTTTGCATAAAGTCATAAATAATATTAATAATAGTTTAAATTTATATGCTGCCCAACTTCCAGGAACTCTGGGTGGTTAATACCCCAAGGCGAGCTCATCTCCTGATGACTATATGGATGCCTCCATGTATTGTTTTGGACAGCAATATGGAACTGGTTTTGCCATTCCTTCTTCCATTTTTTTTTTAAAAAAAAATTACAAAACTTCTAATCTACTGCCTTGGAATTTCCTGGTGGTATCCAAGCATTAATTAAGTACTAATTCTGGTCCTGCTTAGCTTCTTGAGATCAGCCAAAGTCTATCTGGAGCTGCCACCAAGCCAAATTTGTACATTTAAACCTGCCATCAGAACCAAATGTATTTTCACGTTAGGGCTGTGAAGTACTTTGGATGCTCCAAAATGGTGCTTTGGAGTGTACAGGGCACTAATATAGCATTTCTAATTTAAAACAGGGAGGTTTTTTTCTTTTTTTTTCCTGGAAGTGGCAGAGGGAAGCTATGCAATCCCAGTAAAAGATGAAGCTGCTTTAATGTGTTGCAGACCATGAGTGTGCTCACTTCACACTCTTGCACACACTGAAGCATCTTTCTGGAAGTGAATCTGAAGCATTGCACACTTGTCTCTCATTCTGGGGATGGAGCAACTGTTTCAAGTCATGGAACCCCTGGCAACTAAGAACATTCATAGCACAACACAGCAAGGATGAAAGAAGATAATCAACCCACCTGTTGCTGCGGAGAAAAGAGAATGAAGGGAACCAGAAAAATCATGCTAATGGGTTACTAAAATGTTATGCTCACACTAGAACATTATACTTAATGAAAAAGCCTGCCTGAAAAACAAGTCTTCATCTGGTGATGGACATTAAAACACTGGGGGAAAAACACATTTCCTGTGGGAGTTACTATCATAATGAAAATTGATTCAGAGAAAAAGTATTCACACACATGCCAGCTGTCCTCAGATTCACATGTCTGGATTCAGAGAAAGTCCATGCAGGCAAGACAATATTTGTCCTTTAAATATCCTCCACCCAGTTCTAGTCAGGCAATGGGACTACTAAGGACAGACTCTTTATTTATCTTATATTTATCGTAGGGGACTTTGAGCAACACTCTTGCTTGGAACCATAGCTTGAATTTTAAAAGAAAAGTAATACATTTTAAAATCCAAATGATGGGTCCCGTCAGCAATTTTACTAGGCGGTAGCTGTCATTTTGAAAACAGATCATCCTACTTCCTGTCAGAATGAATTGAGTGGGAGGGACATGGGCTTAGTTTTAGTATTACCTTGATCATACTGCTTTGGCTACAATAAATAGGGATGGCTAAGGAACAAACCGGAAATGCAGATGCTTGCCTTGTTTTTAGCACAGAACATTGTATGCACAGAATTACTAGCTTCTTTGCTGCAAAAATCTAGACAACTATTAGATGGCAGCAATGATACATAGTTTGCTGTCATTTCATGGTCATTTGGATTTTCACAGTCCAGACCTGACAGCCACATCTATGCATCAGTGGTGCCTGCAGCAAACCATGATGATGCATAGGCAGTGTTGTCATCATGTGAATGCCATAATTATGCATTTGCATCCCAACACCTGACACAAATATGTACCTGTGCGTTGCCATCATCATACATTTGTCCTTTGCCCCCCTTCTTCTCCCCATGGACCACTATGCTATGTGTATTTCTTCCTAAGCTTTTCTGTGATTAGTAGACCTTTCCCTTACCTATCTCTTCCCCTTTATCAACCTCAAGGAGCACACTCTTAATTAAGGCTGGCTGCAATTTCCTCTACATAGTATAGAAGAGAGACTTCCTCACTTATTCCTCACCCAGTTGGAACCCTTTACAGTGTACCTAAATACAAGTCCCTTGAGCACAGAAAGTTATTTGCTTCTAAGTAAATGAATCTAAGAATTGAAGCTGCTGAGCAAATTAATTTACAGAACCATTTCCATAACTGGAAACCAAATTGGTCTCCTGAACAAAGTTTTGCTTGCTACAAAACTGCTTTGTCTCATTATAAAAACAAACAAACCTTGTCTTGTCTTCAATCATGGAGAGCCAGTGGTGGTGGTGATGGTTGCACAGTCAGCCAGATGTTTAGCCAGATGTTTAGACATTTTTGTCCACCCATCAAGTCCTTCCCAAGGACTTGGGATAGGTGGATACCTTTAATATCATTAAACAACAACATCTGTGATAAGGTGGCAAGTGGTACTTGTAAATGACCTTTTTCATCGTCTGAAGCCTGCCTGGCCTCCCACATTTTAGTTAAGTCCCAAGAGAAAATGTCAAGAATGAACTCTTCCCATCGGGCTTTTATAGTAGTGGCCCTCTTCTCAAAGCTAAGGAGAGTCCAGCCCTTGAGAAATTATTTGGAAAAAAAAAAAAAAAATGTCCTGCGCCTGGAGAAATTCACTGTAATTGTCCACTCAATTTTTCTACACAGAAATTAGATGAAGATATTCGAAAGGCCATTTGTGGGAGCTATAAGGACTCTTTCTCATCAACCCCAAATATATTATACATTTTCTTCCCAGAGAATTAAACCAGAGAATTGAGCAAGGTTGGGCAAGAAATGAAGCACTCTTCATTTCTAAGACATCCTTCATCTCCAGCGTGCTCTAGGAAGCCACTGTTGGCATGAATACAACAGATGAGTTTATCTGTTAACACTCTTGAACTGCATTGTCTTTTCTATGTTATTGCTGAACTTGTTCTTTTGTTAGATGCGGACAAAAGAAACATATTACCAGACAATAAAGAAAATATTTCTTACTCCTGCCTTTCAGAGAGAAATACTTGCCACCACTGTACCATAGTCATTTTTGGTGTGGGCAATAGTTTTGGTTAGGAAGCCTAGTAGGAGCAAGTGATGGAAAAGAGACAAAGAAAAGCCAAAACTAAGGCTCCAAATAGATGTGTTGGCAACATACAATAGTCAAAAATCTGCCTCATTCCTCAAATAAGGGGAGGAAGAGATGTATTCCGGAGTAGCAGTTGGAAGAAAGTCTCCAAGATTTGAAATCTATGTACATTAACTAATGTACCTCAGCTTTCCTCTGTACATGTTAATTGGGCAGATCTGTATCTAAGGTTGGCAGTGCCAATATGGAAATGTATGATACATAAAATATTTTATCACCCATTCCTTTGTAGTAAAGAGGAAATAATTTAGAATTAACATCAGCCTTCCCATGTAAGATCTTTTTTTTTTTTTTTAACTGCTGTACTGGAATATTTTTTTCTAATTAGTCCAACTAGAGGGAGGTGCTCATGTATACCAAAGGTGCACAATTTGAGGTCCTGCTTTTTGCCATCAGAAGCCTAGGATGCACCAACCTGACTCATTACTGAAAGTACTACTAAATGCTAATTTGAAATGTGACAAAAGTGGAAAGTGTGAAATTCATGATGAGTAATCAAATCTGACAGTTTAATTAATTTTAAATATTACATTAAATCCTATTTAGTGTTTGTGATAACTCCACCTACTTTTGAAAATGAGGACCCAGCACGCCACTCAAAGGCTAAGGGAAGTCCTCATCTCCAAACAAACAAACATACAGACAAACCAAAATACCTCTGCATTATACTTAGGCAAAAGGTTACAAGCATGAACATGATGACAGAGACTTGAAGAAAGAATGGAGTAAAATTTGCTCCCACCAAGAGGAAGACCTATGATTTGGTGATGGGGAATGAGTGTGAATCTAACTTGAAGAAAGAATGGAGTAAAATTCGCTTGAGACTTGAAGAAAGAATGGAGTAAAATTTGCTCCCACCAAGAGGAAGACCTATGATTTTGTGATGGGGAATGAGTGTGAATCTAACTAGATACAGTATATGGATAGCATTGAGAATAAGGGCAAGACCATAGAAGAGAAATAAAATGTGTATATTGAATTAAAGTGTTTACCACATCTTTGCTCAGTTTGAATGTAGGAGAATTGAGACAGACAAGTGGTAAAGTTCCATTTACCTTTCTCAAGATCATTATATTGCATGAAAGATTATCCACCCCCACCCCACCCCCCTTAATTTAGCTTGCTGGATATGGGGACCTAATCAGAGTTGTACATTTCCTGATAACAGAATTTTACAGTTGAAACAATATTAGTGGTAGAGAGGAGACTAATGTATTCAAAGAATAAAACTGTATCTCTAGTTATAATTTAAGTGGTTGATTTCCATCATGAAGTCATCCTAAGTAGATACTTTATATGAAAATGGTCTGTAGTATTGGCTATTCTGGGGATTATCTTAACTGCCTTGTGCTTGCAAATATTCCTCAATATATTTAATGTAGATCTTTGAATATTTGACAGACAGGTAACAATGTTGGAAAGAATGCTGGATTGATTGTTTCTTTCTTGCTATCAATTAAATGAAAGGTTTTCTGGAAAGATACTGGCTATATTTACAGGAAAGTTCGTAGGCTGTGTGTGAGCAGATTTAATCGGGTCTGTCACCTTGAACTGTTGTCAAATCTATAGCATGTATTTGAAGTTTAACTTGCATAAGTGTTGTATGGATGCTTTGGCATCACATTTAATGGACCAGAAAATGGTACTAAATTGCTTACCTTTCTGCACAATACCTTGATGCATCAGTGGTGATGTAGATAGCATATTGCGTCCCAATTTGAAATGCTCTTCCCAGGACTGTTTGAGAAAGTGTCACTGCAGAGGCTGTGGTTTCAGAATGATGGACATTTCCTGCTCAAATGGTAGAATCTATTACCGTTTCAAATCACAAGCCATAGATTGTCTTTCAGATGCAGTCTTATTTTTATCTTGCAATGATTCAACAAGTTCAAACTCACCTTTCTGAACACCAAAAGCATTGTACAGTTCGTGTGCTGCTGTACAGTTGCACAACTTATATATCAAAACTAAGCAATACAGAATAATGCAGTAACGTGTCAAGATGTGCACAGTAAAACAAGCCAAAAATAATTTGAGGATTTTTTGTGGGGAGTAATTTTCTGCAGCTATCTCCTGGTAGAGGAGGACCAATCCTGCAGTTAAAATGAGAAAATACTCAGCATTTCAGAACAAAAGGGAGTACAGTTTTAAAATCACACATAATGGAACTCCATTTAGTCTGAGAAGCAATTGCCAAGATGTCTACATTTATAGAAGTACAGATCTTCTATAGTTTTTTCTCTTTATATGTCTGACATGGGTCAATGAAAAATTCCCAATCCTTTAACCCAGGACTGATAGTTAATTTAACCACTGCAAAGGCAATTTAGACTCCCTGCTTGATAAAACAAACTTTTCCAATAAGTGAGGGGTTTACTAATGGATGCAATACATTATCAAACTACCATCTTCACTATAGTTAAGCCAAATCCAGACCCTGTTCCTATTCTACAGAGGTTGGTAATTTTTAAAAGGGTTTGTGTTGTTGTTGTTTATTCATTTAGTTGCTTCCGACTCTTCGTGACTTCATGGACCAGCCCACACCAGAGCTTCCTGTCAGTCGTCAACACCCCCAGCTCCCCCAGGGATGAGTCCGTCACCTCTAGAATATCATCCATCCACCTTGCCCTTGGTCGGCCCCTCTTCCTTTTGCCCTCCACTCTCCCTAGCATCAGCATCTTCTCCAGGGTGTCCTGTCTTCTCATTATGTGAAAAGGGTTTGTAGGTATAAATAAATAAATAAGCCTAAAAAAAAACACAATTATTTAATTCCATACTCATTTAGTGTGCAATATGCCCAGTAGTCCCAGTAGGACTTTTTAATACGCACGCTGGAGTTTACATTACAGAGTTCTTTCAGTAATTCTTAGAAAAAAATCAAAAAGAATTTGATTTTTAAGGATTCAAACAAGCAGTTGCCCTCCCATCCATACTGGCCGAGCAGTACACAACACCTGATTTGAGCAAGTGGGTAAAGGGTCAGAATTCGCAGTTCTAAAAAGAAGACAAATGAAGGAAGACCTATTTTGCTATGGAGTGTCTTCTTCCAAGGAAATTCCAACCAGATTCTAGGTATGAGCCACATATGAAACCAAGTCCTCTTTTTTTATTGCATTTCTGTCCTGAATGCAGAAAGAGAAACTTCATTATTCCACCTACTTTGCTCCAACCCTAACTTGTACAGCCTTCTACAAAATCCCCTAGAACCAACCATCAATGATATGTTAGCAAACGTAGTCGCTTCTAACATTCTGGTATTTCAGGGTACTTGCCACTAAAAATAAACTGACAGTTTGATTGCCTGCACTATTAGCCAATTGCAACTTGTAAAGCAACTAATAAGCCAAATCAGCTAACTCCAACTAGCACTCTCCTCAAATATGAGGCAATAAATATGATGGTGATGGTGATGGTGATGGTGATGATGATGGTAATAATAATAATAATATCTCCAGAAGACAACTAAGGATGACCAAAACAGTTATATTTAGTCCCTACAGGGGTGACTGTCTAATAAGGTTATGCATGTTTTGAAAAGATTGGATGAAGTGCTTTGGACTTCACATGAATACAACTACAGGCTTGCAGTGAGCATGAAAAACATGTAGCTGCTTTAAGAGTCATTAAAACAGGGATTTTCTTTTAAAGTTTTTAAAGGAGCTGGGGGGGGGGCATGCCTCCTTGAATGAATATTAGAGAGGCACTATACTTATGTGAGGCCCCAAAGACTTCTGAATCATTTTTGAGGAGATCACAGCCACACTGGCTACTCCTGATCTGCAAGATAGAGGCAGTGGGGTGACTTGATTCACAGTGAGCAAAAGGAAAATACAGTTGCCACCAGAAACATTTACAGGAATATAAAAAAGTCAAGTGACTGCCAGGGCATCACAATCGAAGCCCCACACTTTTGGAAGTACACCCCTTTGGATGTGCGCCCCCCTTTCAAATTCTGCTGGGATTCATGTGGATCAGGAAAGTGGTCTCTCTATTGGTCTATGAAACTCACAATGCTACTATGTGGAACTATATGTACACCTTCCATAAAACCAGAGTGGGCAGCCTGTGCCCTCTAAAGTCCCATCCTATCCAACTGCTAATTTGGATTTGTCTCCAAATTCATATGTCTAGTTTGCTTTCCAAATTTTGTAATATAGCATTTTTCGGGATCAGTAACAAACTGCCATATTTATTTATTTGCTTTTTAGATTATAGCCTACCTTTCATTAAAGAACTCAAGTGAGCATACATGGCACTTTTCCTAATTTTCTCCACAAAAGCCTGGGAGATAGGTTTGTCTGAGAGAGACAGAGTGACTGGCCCAAAGTCACCCAGTGCATTTTCATGGCTGAGGGAACCTGGGTCTCTTTGCTCCTAATCAAAAATCATAACCATCAGTCCACACTGGCACTCATACGAGACCTGGTTTCCCTGCCCTCACAGTGTTGCATCACACTCTTGCCTTTGACTCAGTTTTGACTTCTGGTGACTGCCTGGACTAGTCTCTGCAGTTTTCTTGGCAAGGTTTTTCAGAAGTGATTTGCCATTGCCTCCTTCCTAGGGCTGAGAGAGAGTGATTGGCCCAAGGTCACTCAGTTGGCTTCATGCCTATGGTGGGACTAAAACTCATGGTCTTCTGATTTCTAGCCTGGTGCCTTCACCACTACACCAAACTGGCTCTCAGCCTTGACTGTGCATCCCTAAAAAGATATACAAGCATGTTCTTCCCCAACCACTGCTGAATATTTGATTAATCCTGCCATGACCTAAAGTTCTGGGAGTATTATAAACAAGGGTCTCTCTTAATAATAGATAAAGGACAAGTAAATGCACTATGTCTCCAATTCTAAATTCACTTATATAGAAATAAGCTCCTTTGAGTAAAATGAGACATACTTTGAATAAGAATGTATATTATGCTGCATTAGTGGACTGACAGAACGGTTTTTGTCTTGCCACAGTATGCTGTGTTTTTAACCAATCTGTGGAAAAATCCAAGAATGCAGTCTTATAAAACATATTTCTAGTTACAATGAAAAGGTCAAAATTTTTAATGCCAAAATCCTTAATGAAATCTAAGATGGGACCAGATCACACTATCCCCCCCCCCCCCATTAATATTTAAAGGGCAGGACAATATTTGCCAACTACAGAATTCTGTTGTAGCTACATTATCTTGTAGATACTGTTTTGGGTCTCTGTAGTTAAAGGAAGAAGAAAGCATCTGATTGTGAAAACAAACAAACACAGCAGCAAGTTTTCCTCATATTTTCAAAGTCCTTCAAAGATCTGACAAACATAGTGCCTGTAAGGACTGACACCCATTAGTCCCAATATGCACAATAGGCATATGCAGGATTCAGGTTTATTAAAGACAAGTGCACAGAACAAGAGAAAGCTGTGATTGAAAAGTTCCTGCATAAACTCTCAATTAAAACAGTCCAATGCCCAGCAGCCCCCTTCCTTTCTCTTTCAAACTCTGCTTCCAACAGCCAGCATTGCCAGCTGCAGATGTCTCCAGCAACATGACCTTGACTCCTCCTTTCATCCAAAACAGCAGAAATCCACACTCCTTGCAATTCCCCCTCCCATCTTCCTTCTTGACACGCACTGACTCATCATTGCAGATGAACACAATCAGATGATTCAGCAATCATTTGATTGTGGAGTCTGACAGTGCCCCTCCCACCAAATATTTGTTGCTTAATGGATAGTAAAGAGTTGTTTCATCTGCCTTGAAAAGTTGCAGAATATTTATCAGAGTAGATCTGCCCACCTTCACATAAGCATTAAGAGGAGAGAGATACAAGTGTTACATTGTTATGCTCCCATATATGGGGTTTTGCATGTCTTCCACACACACCTCTTGGAGAACTGCTGAGAAATAAAGAAAAAGAAGGAGATTCTGTCCTATAGTGTGGAAATCATCTGAAATACATTTACATTTCTCTGTGATCACAAATCTTGCTAAAACAGTATTCCCAACTGCCAACTAATATACCTATATTAGTAGATTCCCCCAAATATGCTAACAAATCTCTGCTGAGCATACTATTAAGTACCCAAATGGCTTTAGGGACACCAAGCTATCTGGAGATGTTGGTGTAGGAATTATGTGCATGCTTTTACACAATCTTCTGGCAAGATGGGTAAACAGTGAGTAGCAGTTAGTTGAATTTGGCAGGACTTGAAAGCAAATGGAGTCACATCTTGTTAGTACTTGGATAGGAGACCAAGGGTATGAGCTAAATTGAGAGTTCAAACCCACTCACCCATATGTTACCTGATTTTTATGAAAATGAATACCTGTGTGGGACTACTGTGTGCCTAGCCTAATATTTCTTTAAATATTCACCAGGTTTTTATTTTCCTGTAGGCTCTATAGCCCACAACATTCTGTAACCTAAAAACTGTTCAGTTCTTCATACAAACAGACTTTTTTATTCTTTCTTATCTTCTCCAATTCTTTTTACCATCAATGAGGATCATAGACCTTCCAGAACACTCTGAAATGTGTTATGAGATATATGAATACAATGGAAAACAGCAGGGCCACACTGTACACACTGAGAGTGTCAACACACTTTCACAAGGTGGTCTATCAGTTCTGTAATGTAATATAGTATCTCTTATACTTACAGTAAAGATATGAGAAGCAGAGATGGGAATGATGCACATTGTCTGTTCTTTTATGAAGTCAGTTGGTGACCTCCACAGGTGCCAGCTGCCTCCCCCTCCACAATTATTCCCCTTAATTTCCTGAACATACCCTTCTATTGAAACACAGAACTGTATATCACACAGTCTGGGGTCCCTAAACTATAGTACTAATTCAGATAAGATCTTGTTACCAGTCTTAAAAAAATACTCAGTTGTTAATCTAGGCAGCCTTTGTTCTTGAGATGAGGAAGGTGGGAGGACTTTTTCCTTTGTCACAGTTGACAAAATGTCTTGTACCAGCCTGACAGTGCAGATAACTTGCATCGTATGTTTGAAACAAAGAACATTTTAAATCTCCTGAACACTGTATTTTTTTTTTACACTGAGAGCATATGGACACATGGAAATAATAATATGCCCTATACTCCATTACACTACAGTATACAGATTGCCTTAAAATATAGTATTTGACATTACTAAATATGAAACATTTTTTTTTCCATTAAAAACACATGCAAGCAAGGTGTATGAAAAATAACGCTCTAAATGCATCCTACTGATTTTTCTCATTTGGAGTTTATATGATCAGTTTACTCAGGAGATTTTTGTTAATGTTATTCCTGCCATATCATCATATTGTTTCCATCATTTTCTCCAAAGCAGAATGAGGAAATCCTATGGATAACATATATTTCATCTGTTGTTTTCTGAACCTAAGCCTTCCTATGAACCAAAATATAAATTGATCTTTTCAAAGGGACAAGTTCCTATTATTCTTAACACTCACAACTTCAATTTATATTCTGATATACTTATGTTAAGGGAATCTTTTGGTGTGGCAGGTTTACCTAGAAGGTTTACCTAGAAAATTACATATCCACTAGCTGCATTTGAAGTGAAATAACTTATTCCAGATGTATGTATGTATGTATGTATGTATAAAAATAATATTGGAGGGCATGTTAGCAAACAAATGCTAACTGAAAATTCATGGCAAAAATTATAACACTTGTATAAATCAAACCCCTCTGTATGGATGCCTAAGCATGTGAGTAAATGAAAGTTAATTAAGGGGTTGAGAGTTCAAGGTAAGATGATGCTGATTAGTACAAATTAGACGATTATGGGCAAGAGCTAAAAAAAAATGGATGAGAAAAGAATTTAGGATTTTTAAAAAGTGGGGGAGGAACAGGAAGGCCTTTTCAGCTGTGACCCCTTCAGAAAGGTCATTAAGTTGGTACTGTTTCATAGACTCTTGGGGACCTAAGGGATCAGATCAACTGGGGATAGCTGTCTATGGGTTGCCTGGTTTTTAAGATTGGTGTTTATATTAGCTGATGGCTGACATATGTTAAGAAAGGATTTTTTATGATTTTTTTTATTGTTTCTGCTGTGTTATGAGCTACCTTGAGTCTTAGATGGAGTCAGTATTCAAATGAATATAATAAACAAAACAAAACTAGTAAAAACAAAGCAAAAAGAATAAAATGATAGTTTTGACATAAATCTGACTCACAAATAAAATGTTTTGTCAGTATAAGCTGGCCTAGATATCAGATTGGAAGCAAGTATCTGCTAGAGTGTTAGTCCCTTGAAACACCTTCCTTTCCTCTTCTACTTGTGTAAGTAAGCAAACTTTATGTAACTGAAATACCATAATGAAAGGGCCTCTTTCAAGGGAAACTTATTCTGGGAAACCACTGACATTTCTTAAACTTCTGTTGCTTAGAATAGGGTGCACATACAACAGTATTGTCTTTATTTGCACATAACACATTAATACCTGGATCTTAGTAGAAGAAAAGAAATAACACTGTGCTTAACAAATGCCATAAACTATCAGGAATTAGATTCTACATCATCCAGTACACAAAGATCAATTATGAGTAGGCTGGTTATAAAGAAATACCTAGATACACACAGAGAAACAGATACATTTTATGAGAATAAGAAATACCAAGAATGAAAGTAGGGAACATCCTTTTCTTCCTTCCTTCTATAATAATTATATTAAATTCATTATACTACAGTGATGTGAACCTTCTCTGCAGATGGACTATTTGGAGAGTAGAGTCTCCATGAGCAGTGGAGTTTCCCCGCAAGATTTTAAGACCCTAAAAAAAAAGAGTTTCTGAAAACTCAATATCATCTCCAAGAATGACACAAGGAATGTGTGGAATTGTCTTGATTGCTGTTTTTCCCTCTCCTGATGATGCTTCTCACCAACTCTTGTAAAAATAATTATAGCATAATTGTGATAACTAATCCACTTCATTGAATGATGCAATGCTGGTGTTAAACAGTTTGAGGACAGCTTCTACACTACTATGCCAATGGCCACTGTGACTGATAGATTGATTATGTGTCATCAAGTTGTTTTTGACTCCTAGAGACCACAAATGGCCACTGTAGAACTGGTTAATGCTGAATCCTCTAAGCTGGAGTAGCCGACTACTGTTCGTCCATGCAATGTGATAGATGGTAATTTTCTTTCATATTAACTATGTTGAAGTGTTTGTTTTTAGAGGCTTCTTCATCCTTACCCTTACTAAAGAGCTAGTTATTTATTCTAGTGGTGCCAGTGGATTTCCAACAGATAACTTCTTTAGCGGCAATCAACACACATAATGTGATTTTACATAAAATTCTATTGAATCAGTTGCCATAATATTGCTGCATCTTTCCAGGGTGATCTTTTAAGACATTCCTGCCAACTATAATGCTAATGATTTCCCATGCTGGGAGGTGGGGAGGGACCTAACAAATATTCTCCAGATGAAATAAGCCATAATTGAGTGGTACAATAGAAGTGCAAATCTAAAGTAATTTCTAAACCAGATTCCTGATTGCAGAGGATAATTTATGTTGCTGAAGGTTAGGGTATATGGGCAAGGACAACATTTAAAAACAAAATATTCTTCATTTAGAACACTTCTCAAGTTTTTTAACTATACTATCTAACAATTTCCCTCCCCTCTCCTCTCCTCTCCTCTCCTCCCCTCTCCTCTCCTCCCCTCCCCTCCCCTCCCCTCCCCTCCCCTCCCCCCCTCCCCCCTCCCTCCCCCCCTCCCTCCCTTCCTTCCTTCCTTCCTTCCTTCCTTCCTTCCTTCCTTCCTTCCTTCCTTCCTTCCTTCCTTCCTTCTAGAGAGGTATGGATGGAAGTGGAGAAGTTATATGTGAAATACCTAACAAATTCAATCACCTTTTGCTTGTACCCTATGGCATTTTTGAATTAAAAGATAACTCCAATGATATTTCAGTCAGGAGGGAAAAAAGTCTTACAGTGATAAACAGAAAAAGGACACTTTTGCCTAAGTCTTTGGAAAAGAAAAAATGAGAATTTTTTGCACTCCAAAAGATGGAACTTGCCTGTGGGAAAGTCAGTGCAGCAATTTCCAGATAAAAATCAGTGCTGTTGTGGGGAGTCACAGTGGAGACAGTGAGAATGAGAAAGAACTCCAGCACCTAATTAGGCAGGGAATATCTACATGTTTCAACGTGTGACTAAATATAGGTGGCATGAAAACAGAACTGTCAATTGCCTTTTAAGAGAGGGACATTTCACTTGTTCTTTGGGGGTTTGTTTGTTTCCTAGTCTGTCATCTGTTCTTCACTCCCTTCTTTCAGAAAGTTCCTGATGATGGCTTTTTGATCAGCAAATCAGTGGGTGGCACCCACAGAGTTGAGGAGACATTTAACTTTTGGTGCCATTTTATTGTTACCTCTGGTTTACACGATTCCTGATGATTGAGAGGGGCCTCTTATTGCCACTTCCCACTTTGTCAGGGGGAAAAATGACCAGTATATAGTCACAAAATGCCCAGGGCCTTAAATGTGTCAGCCATTTTCCCTTGTCTTGCCTTCCTTTTACTTTCATGCTTGTTTTCAATATCATGTGAAGGATCAGCTGTGAATTAAACTTCATCCCTGTGTGGAAAAGAGCATAGGATCTAAGTCATGGTGCATAAGTCTTTGAATAAATCAGCAAAGAGGAACAGCAACTGTAAGTTTTCATATTAGGATCCTTACCAGGGTAAAGCCTCTGTGGGTATCCTATGATGCTGATCTCCTTCAAGACTTTTTATTCATAGCTCTTCCTGCCTTTAGTTATAACAAGATAGGCAAGACAAAGGGAGCAGCAGCCTGTCATTTCTGCATGTTTTATTCTATCCTAACCAGAATCACTCATACCTCTTCTTGTATCCAACAATTTAAATGCATGCAATCATCCTAAGGGTAGGTAAGCTACAGCTTTTGTATTAAAAAAATAAGGAACAGCTAGTGCAAAAGCTAAAATGAAATACATACACACACATATGTATATACATACATCATACACACACGTACTATTAAATCAGAGAGGCAGTATGGGATAGTGGTTAAGGTGCTGGACCAGGAGTGGGGAAAGCCAAGTTTTATTCTTTCCTTAAGCACCCACCTGGGTGACCTTGGAGCACTCACTCTTTTTCAGCCCCAAACTATCATCAGGCTCTATGACAAATGGCTAAAAAACAAACCCTTCATTGGATCATGCTTTGATGCTTTGCCATGTGAACCAGGCAAAAACAATCGAAACAAGTGAACCCTGCAACTATGTGGGACAAATGCTAAAAAAAAAAATCAATTAAATCAAATCGATTGTTCCTCTCTTTTATGTTGTACTGTCAGAGGAAGAAAGCACCTATGTGTTGGGAATGTGGTGTGATGTTGAAGAATATTTGTGGTCTGGATTGCTGTGCCATGCATAGTGTCCATTGAGAATGCTGAAATCATCCAGTGACTTCAGTGGGACTCACATGAAAAGCAAGTGCAAAGCTGCAGCCGTTGGAGGTTGTGTTACTGAAAACCAATTTAGAAAATTAATTTAGGTTAGTAGGCACAATACAGATAGCTGAGAAGGGGTGAGTGTCTTGTAAGATTTTTTTTTTAAAAAAACCCGTCTAAAATGTCAAAAAAGGCTAATAAAAATGGCTGTAGAGATCTAAACATTGTCTGAAACTGCTTTTGTTGTAGATCAATTCACATTATAGAAATAATGTCAAAGGTAGTTTATTTTCATAGTAGGCAGCTGGGACTTAACTTGAAATTGATATAGATTTTCCTTCTAACTTCACACCCCAGAGGCTGCATGGTGCAGACAAGGAAGTGGCTATGTTGAACATTGCACTGGCTTCAGAAACAGACACAAAAAATGGTACTTTGCACTTATATGACTTAGCTGTCAAGAATCAAGGATACAGATAACATTGCATATTAGTTTAACAATACTTTATCTTTTCTGTTAAAAAAAGGGGGACACTGATATTGCCATCCAGGTCTTTCTTTACCACAAAAGAGAATCACAAGGTGGCAGCACCTTGCTTGTTCTTGAAAAAAACACCAGTCAGTCTTGGTTACTACACCACCAAGAAATCCAGGATTTACAGATCAGATTGGGAAATTGAAAAGCATCCTGGAAGAAGGCCATAGAATACCACTATTTCACTGTTGATGTCCTAACAACCAGGAAACACACTGAGACAAGGAACTGGTCTCTAATATTTATTGCTAGTACTTAACAGGAATCCTAACAAACTGAAGAAGCGTGGGAAAACCCAGACATATAACCCCCAAGGGTTAAGGCGGTCCCGATCTGTGTCTCTTTGAATGGCTGAACAATTCATCAGTGCTACGCATGCGCTTAACAGTCTGGATGGGAGCCCCCTGCTCGCCATCCTTACTCATGACAGTTGCCAAGAAAACAACATACAGTAAACATGTCTATGTACTCATTAGAAGTCAAGTCTTCAGTCAAAGGAGACTTTACCTAATCTCCAATATCAGGCTAACATCTCTCTCTCTCTCTCTCTCTCCCCCTCCCTCCATGGAGTATTTTGGAAAGAGTATGTTGGAGTTGCAGCATCATCAGCAGGCTATAGGAACCATATGAAATCCAATGATTACGTTCTAACTAAAAAGAGTCACTTGTTGAGATGGGTGGTCACAGAAATAAAATAAATAAATAAATAAATAAATGTTGGAATTTTATTTAGAATAAATTAATTCCTATTTACTTGTTCTAGAATTTTAAAAAGTAAGTAAATTTGTTAGTCCTATGCAGGATTTTGCTTCCACACACGAGGAATAAAACTGCTGCTATAAAGAAAGAATGGATGCATGCAAGTACTTCCTCCAACATTTCTGGGCATGTGGGCTGTTCTAGATCATTTTCCAAGTCAAGTAGAAAGGTCTGCGAAGGAGTTCTACCCACTTGCACATAATCATATGAAAATGTGTGATTTCATAGAACATCCTTGGATCCAAGGCTGAGTTCAGTCTGCCCTTACACATCCTACTCCACATGTAGTGGAGAATCAAATGTGGCTCCATTTTACACAACCCAAATGAAGAGTCTTCTTGCAGAAGGAAGGACACACAGTGGTGGAAAAACCCACATAAGTCCTTCCCCTTTTATCCTTTAAGCATCCTGACCTGAAGTCTAACAATCCAGTCCTTTAAGAAGGGGCTTGGCTACTCAGAAAGCTGTGGTGGCACTGTGGGGCAATTTCTGGAAGAAGAAGAGTTAGAGAGAATTGTCAGAGAAGAAAAAAGAGTCAGCTGAAGTCCCAAGAAGATACCAGAAACAAGGACCAAACCAGTATTGAAAGTAACGGTAGCAATGGAGTGGTGGTAACTGAGAGCTTCTGGAAATACTACAGCCCACAGTGCTGTGCACAGGACAAAGCACAAAGTGCTAGTAGCTAAAGAAGCCAGAATTCTAGCATTCTCAACCCAGCAGGGCTGCACTACAGCCTAGAGCTAGTCCATTAAAGTTGGACAGCCAATAAATGTAAATAAATGTAAATAAAAGAATACATTTAAATGAATGAATAAAATTTGAATAAACAAATTATTTTTGAATAAATGAATGGTTTTAAATACATGCATAAATTTAAATAAAATAGAATACTGGCAAATAGTCACTAGAACAGGGGCAAGGATATTAGCAATACAGCAATACCCAAGGCACTGGTACTTGCAGGAAACTGCCTAGGCAACTAGCAACCACTTAACAAAGACCTTGAGTGCTGGCAGCATTGAGAAGCAGGGCTGAGAACGTAGTGCACCCCAGAAGAAGCAGCCCAAGAAGGACCAGAAGGGACTGCCAAAACTTGCACTGTTCCCCTCCACAGCAGTACTGAGAGCAAGGCAAAGTGATGCTGTGCAAGACCTCAGTGCAGTCATTCTGCCCATGTCAGTCACTTTGGTGAAATAGATTAATTTATGAAAGAAATAGGAAATAGAGTTAAAACAGAAATAAGACAAAATACAGTATAACAAATAATTGATAGGACAGGTACTAAATATAAGTGATAAGATCAAATCTTAAAACAGAAAACAGAACAATATGAAATGGAGCATATTATTATCAGTTTTAATTATAAACAAGATAGGATATTGACTAGAATAGTGGAAATAAAGCATTACAGAAAAATTGTCTGAATGTGTTGGGGGATGATTATTTATACTGAAATAACAAGATTAGAGCCTCATATTCTATCTTAAATTTTTGTGAACCTTTTATAATTAAAAACAAAACAAAAGTGAGTGTGAACTGTTCAATTTAACCACTTTGTGGATATTAGAGACATTCAAAACGGTGAGCATAATTTGACACCTGATGAGTTTTACCTTCTTTTTTGGATTTAAAAAAAAATTAAACAGAGACTTAAGAAGTTAAAATAATATAAAAATGGCAAAAAGGAAAAAAAAAGAAAAAGGATTTTGGTTTAGGGAAGTTTTAAATGGATTGGGAGACCAGACAGATTCGGAATATTGGTTATTTTTGCTGTAAGATTTGAAAACCAAGTATATAATTAAATAATATACTTGTGGGAAATGACTGAAACAGAGCTAAACCTATATTAGGAACTGAGGCTTGATGCATATTGCAAATGGACACTAGAGTGAACTAAAAGACCAGGCAGAAAAGAGATAGAATGGCTAAGCCAGCTATAACTTTTTCTTATCTTAAAGTTTTTTAAACATGTACTGAAATATTAATAACTAATATCTCAGAAAGAATACAGATTTCAATGGATAAACTTTTAGAAGATGATAAGAAAAACTTTAAAAAAACTTTTACCTGACATAGACATTATAGAATTTGAAGGCATAGAAGAGAACAAAATTGAGATTACCAAAATGGGAATACAAAAAACAAATCAAGAAAAGGATCTGGACATGGAACAGCTGCGACAAGAAATTCTGGATGATGCCTCTTTATGGGATTTACAAAGTAGGCTGGTGAAAGCTTTGAAGACTCCTTTTAAATGTCAAGAGTGATGAAAGATCAAATTCTGTGATGCCACAAGGAGGATTTAAAGGTCAAGGCTGTGCAGAGCAAAATGAAGGAATATAAAGTTGGACTATTTGACCAGGGATAAACTACTTGTTTGATATTTCTGGTAACTCCTAATGGACTTTTTGCTGAACTGGGATTGAAAAGATGATTTCTGGATTGTGTATAGATAAAAGTTAGGCTACGGGGAGAAGAGTTTTTATTTGTAACTTAGTATATAAGTTAATATATCCTTCCCCCAGAAGACAGGTTAGCCCCCTCCCTCCTGGACTTCAGAAAACAGCTGAAGACTTGGTTTTGCTGCCTTGCCTGGAGTGGCGAGGGGAAGAGCCATTCTTGGGGCTAGTTGGTTCCCTAGTTCTGCTGGGACCAGTTTTATCCCCTTATGTGTTGAATTAGATCCACCATGGCTTGGATTTCAATGCATTTCATATTTATTGATTATTGGTAGTATTTATGATTTTATCAAATTTTAAATTGTTTTTATTGTGAACTGCCCAGGGTCCCCCATGTGGGGAAGATGGGCGGTAATAAAAATCTGATAAATAAATAAATAAATAAATAAATAATATATTTGCTTAAGCTCAGTGTGATGAAGGTTGGAAGCCACTTCTTTATTGTTATCTTTGTTGTCTTTTTTCTTTTTCTTTTCTTTTCTTTTCTTTTCTTTTCTTTTCTCTTTCTCTTTTTTTCTGCACCTTCTGAACTTTTCTTTTTCTTTTTTCTTCTAATTTAGTTTGTATTAGTATTTACTGTGTTTATTAGAAACTTCAATAAAATTATTAACCCCACAAAAAGTGAATATGGAAATTGTCATGCCTCCTACCTGTCACTACCTCCAGCCCAAATCTACAACACTTCTGATGGTGGATCTCAGCCTCTACACATACAGGCTCCTGTCTACCCATGTTGATCTAGACTCATAATATCCTTTGGCTGTGGTAATAGATCAGTGCCAAAATATTGTAAGTTTTTCTCTTCATTAAGTAATTGTGAATTGTGAAATTAAATTATAATTTTCAGTAGAGTGAAAAAGGAACACATAATCTGAATTTCACTTCCTTAGCCTAGTCTGGTTTGGCCATTGGGTACAACTCCCTGCTCAATGCAGGAAACCTAAACTACAGCAGTGTTACAGCATCACCCTTGAAAGCCTTGTCCTTTTTATACTTGTGTCCGGCTGTTGCATGCACACCCAAATGGGATGGCGTTTGTGATGCAATGATGTGATGCTGCTTTCTTCACATCTTTCTTTTGAAGAAAGCAGGTGGATCTATCGACCCTGTTGCAATGCTTGGTGGTTTGCTGAGTCTCAGCAGAATAACAACGTTTGTATTTCTGTTTGCTATCTCTGGTGATGCAAACTGTGCCCTTTTCCTATGGAAATATCATTGCAACATTAATGAGTGTTTTATTTATTAGGAGAAAAAGTGTCGCGTCGCGCGACCAGTCCTTCGCCCTTCGGTCTATGGGATTCCCTGGGGGGGAATGAGCCAACGATCCCTCGCAAGGGTGAGGTCGAAAAAACAACGGTAGGTACAGGATTCTTTTGTGGTGAGAGACGCTACATCTCAGGAGGATGCTGGTGCTGCCTCCCGCGTGCCACGCCCCCACCTCCTTTTATTCAGCAGTTCTATCAGGGCGGGGGAGTGAGTACAAAGAGAATAGGGAAATACAAGTCATGCCCTTATAAGGGAATATACAGCATTCTGCGGCTACGTGAGAAACGTGCAATCTAGCTGTGCAGTAATGGAGTCAGGTTCGTCACATTTCTACCTTTTTTATTTAATTTAGTCCTCCCCCCAGAGGGTCTGAGTCGGGGAGCCAGGGACTCTTCAGTCCAAGGAGACCCATCCCAGCTTCCTCTTCCGGGGGGTAGTGTGACTGGGGGTCCTTGTCCATATCCGATTCACTATCAGAGGACCATCCCAAGAGTGGTGTTTTCTCCATACCTACAGCAGTGACCAGGTGTTGAACAGCAATCTTTGTCTCGGATACCTCTGAGTCCAATGTATGAAGTCTCTGCTTTAAGAAGCGGAGAACGCGACCCAGCACACAGGGGCCTATGGTGCATACGAGAATCAGTAAAAGGAGGGGCCCCAACAGAGTGGACAGCAGTGTGGTTAGCCACGGAGAAATGCTAAACATATTTTGATACCATGACATGGATTGTTGGCGCTCCGATTCCCTTGCTTTTAAACGGGAATCTAGCTCTTTCATAGAGTCCAATACTACTCCTGAGTTGTCGGCATAAAAACAGCAGTCTTCCTTTAGAGCAACACACAGTCCCCCTTGTCTGAGGAACAGAAGGTCGAGACCCCTACGATTTTGCAAAACCACTTCGGATAGAGAGGTAAGGGAATCTTGTAGCGCCACAATAGATTGTTCGATGGCGCGAAGGTCAGCGTCAATGGTAGCACTAAGGTGACGCAGGTTCTGATCATTGACAACAAGGGCTGACACACCGGTGGCGGCTCCGGCCGCACCTAAGCCCAGTAGGACTGATAAAGTTACAGCAGTCACTACTTCGCGCTTAGCCTTGAGGGGGTAATGAGGGGGCTCTAGGATGGAGATAAGTTCGTCAGGGGAATAGATGGAGATTTTGGGGAGTAGGAGCACCTGAATACAAAAGGCGTTAGTTCGTAACAAGGTATTGCCATATACACATGCGGTGAGGCCAGAAGAACATGCCCAAACAGAGTTGTTCCCAGGGATGAAGTATTGCCCTGTCAATCGGGCAGAGATATTACCAGAGGCAGTGTAGAGTACACCGTAGCCACCATGGCCGATGTAACCGTTGATGTTCAAGCGATTATTTGGAAGATAGAGGGCACAGTGATCATGAGAAGAATTAAGGCAATATTGAGTATAGTTAGCAGGAACACGGCCAAGGCAGCAGCCCTGCCCTATTATAGAGGTGATAGTCAACGTGGTGTTTTGCCAGCGGCAGGAGGAGGCTGAGGTAAAGTTTCGGATAGGGTCAGGAGAACCGACTGCTTCATAGAATGGTGGAGAGGAAGACAAGCAAAGCCAACATTGAGATGTGTTAGAAGCGGTGTGAACGAGGGAAAAGGAGGAGTTAAGAAGAGAGACAAGGGGGTTTATTTGTTTGTTGAGGGGTTTAAGAAAGGTGGAGTGAATGTCGTCGGCATTGGGCCCAACAGGTGGGGACTGAGGGAGAGTGACCTGTCGTTGGATGTAGAATATGTTGCCACGATGAACCCCGGGCCATCTGGCATACATACGACCTCCCCATTTTACACCTGAGTCCCAGGCATTCCCCAGAGCTTTCCCTGCAGCAGTGAATTGTACAATAACCGGATTACATCTATTCCAACCCCCCTGTCCTGCCGCACCCTTTCTGGTTGCGGTGCACCTAATGTCCTCTCTCAACCGAGTGAGAGTGATGTAATCAGTCTTATATGGAGGGGTCCAGTCGATGTGGCCGGTGGAAACGCAGGACCAAGACTTGCAAAAATAATCTGCTAAGCCTCCGCAGTCGTGCACGTGATCAGGGCGGGTGTCATGTCCTGGACACACATACAGGGGCCACCTTTTAACGATGGAGTGGCTGGGCGCTGGGGTGCCGTCCAGCCTCCTATAGGCTGTCACTCCTAGAAGCATTTCTGCAAAGTCAAAATACAGGTTAGGGAAACAAGATGCAATTGGGCTATAACAGGAGGAGGTATTCAGGACCTGACCCAAGGCGTCGCGGATTGTCCAGGTGATACTGTAAGGGCGATGCGATTCCTGGGCGTCGGATGCCAGCAGGCGTCGTCCCCGCCAACGGGCGGGCTCAGGAAGGGAGAGTTGAAACAAGGTGAGCGTAAGGCGAGATGAGGTGGCGAACCCCTTAATTAACTTTGTTATTTCACAGTGGTATTGTCCTAGATCGGTCAACTGTACGTTGGTGACAGCAAGGGTAGTTTGGCGAAAGTGATAAGTGATGGAGTAGGAATCGCCATCTTGGAGAAGGGTGTTGTTGCGGAACCAGCGCCAGAAGGTGCCTTTGCTTTTGATGGGAGAGCGCTGAAGACATTCCATGGCGTTGGATGCTGAGCTGCGGCCGATGATGGCAGGGTAGCGTAAATGATGGGTTCGAATGAGAGAGGTTGTTTTAGGGTTCGTTGTGAGGGGAGCAGAGATGGAAGAGAGATAACAGAGAAGGAGGATCAAGGAGGTGCTTGTCAGGAGGCTGCCCATGATATGGCCGGATACAGCGAGCAGGAACCCAGAGCACTCGATCAGGAAGTTGCACAGCAGCGTAGCCTTTTCCCCAGGTGACGAGTTGCGCAGGGCCTTTCCACTCAGGGCTGGGCAGTTGCCTAAAATAAACAAGGGGACGGGAAGAGGGAACTACTGGCTTAGAGAAGTGTCGAGATGCGGCCGTAGCAGAGGGGGTACCGGTAAGATTAAGGAAATTTAAGGTAAACAAGGTGAGGTTAAGGAGATTTTGTAACATCGGGAGGTTCGGGGGGCCTAAGGCCTTTTTCCCCGTTTGCCGATCAAGGGCATTCTTTAGAGTCTGGTTAGCCCTTTCCACAATAGCCTGACCTTGGCTGTTGAATGGTATACCGAATCTGTGGGTAATGGACCACTTACGGCAAAACTCAGCAAAGGGAGTGCTGACATAAGCAGGGCCATTGTCAGTTTTCAAAGTTTTGGGACATCCCGATGTGACGAAAGTGCGAATACAATGATTGATTACGTTTTTCGTGGCTTCTCCTCTTTGCAAAGTTGCCAGGATGAATCCCGAATAAGTATCCACAGATACATGGATGTACTTCCAAGGTGCAAAGGAGGGATAATGAGTGACATCCATCTGCCATGTGTCACAAGCTTGGACACCCCTGGGATTAACACCCTCAGGGATGCACTTTGCCTGCAAACTGCAGGTTGGACATTGTTGAAGAATGGCGGTAGCTTCTTGATATGTAATGCCAAATTGGCGCACCAAGGCCTTTCTATTTTGGTGGAAATAAGCATGGCTGTCCCCTGCTAAAAGCTGCGGAGGAAGAGGGGAAGAGGCCATAATTTTGCAAGCCTCATCTGCCATGTGGTTGCCTTCGGACAGGAAACCGGGTAGCTGTTGGTGGCTTCTAATATGCGCTACAAACAAAGGGGATGTTTTGTCCTTCAGGAAAGTTTGAAGCTGCAAAAAAAGCGTCATGAGAGAGGGGGGGGTAACAGGGGAAATATATGCATCAAACATGGCCACAGCTATTTGAGTGACATACATACTATCTAATATAACATTCAAAGGCTGTTCTGGGAAAAGAGACAAGGCTAACAAAAAAGCGGCTAATTCAGCCTGTTGGGCGGATGCTTGTGGGGCTGTTAGGCGTTTTTGCCATTTGCGATTATTTTGCCATATGCAAGCCCCTATGGTTTTGGAGCCGTCTGTAAAAACAGTGAGGGCTTCCTTGAGTGGCTGCTGAACGAACGGTGAGGTTAGTGTGAAGGGTACTGTTCGCAACAGTTGCAATCGAGGATCAGGGGGAAGATGGCATGACACCTGGCCACACCAGTCCTCCAAGGCATCCTGCAATGCAGTGGAGTTTTGTAGGAGGGGTTCCCATTGAGTAACCTTAAGGGGAATGTACAGGGTGGAAACATCCAGTCCCATTAGGGCTCTAATCCTCTTCCGGCCTTTCTCAACAAGAGAGGCCATTTGTGCTGCTCTGGTGATGATGGATGTCTTAGGTGTGTGTGGCAAGTGTAGCCATTCTAAAATATGTAGATGTTTTTTATCAGACGTTTGGACAATGATGGCAGTCAGTAATTGATGTGTTGAAAGAATGGCAAGAGAGGGTGGTTTGTCAGTGAGCGCACGGTCCACCCATTGGGTCGTAAGGGTGGCATTAACCTGTTGTAGGGCATGCAATTGTTGTTCTGTAAGGTACACCTTGTCAGCTGGATTTGTCAAACCCACTAACGCTTGGAATAAAGGTGATAACATGGGTGTAGTTAAAGCGAGGTATGCGCGGGCCCAGTTAATGACCCCCAGACATTGTTGTAATTGGACCAAAGTGGTCGGCTGGGGAAGCGTGAGCATAGGTAGAAGTGGGGCAGCTGTGGAGGCTAAAACTTTGTGGCCTAGATATTGCATTGGGTAACGAGACTGGACCTTTTCTGGTGCAACGTGTAACCCTGCCGTTGCTAGGGTGGCTAAAAGAGTAGGAAAAGTTTTTTGAACTGTCCCTTTCGGGCCCTCAGCAGCGACTAAAATGTCATCCATATAATGATACACAAGAAAATGCGGAAATTGGGATCTATAGGGTTGCAATGCTTTATCAACAAAAAATTGGCACATTGTGGGTGAGTTCAACATGCCTTGTGGGAGGACCTTCCACTGGTACCGAGCAGTAGGCTTTGAATTGTTGAGCTCCGGTACCGTAAATGCAAAAATAATTCTGTCCTTTTGTGCCAAAGGTATGGAAAAAAAACAATCCTTGAGGTCTATTACAATGAGGTCGTGCCCTTCCGGAATCAAGTTGGGGTTGGGAAGTCCACACTGCAGAGGTCCCATGGGCTGAAGGATAGTGTTGATAGCCCTAAGATCCTGTAGGAGGCGCCATTTGCCAGACTTCTTTTTGATGACAAATACCGGAGTATTGTATGGGCTGGTGGAGGGTTCGATATGGCCTTCAATTAACTGCTGCTGGACCAGGATATGTAAGGCGTCCAGTTTCTCTTTGGTGAGTGGCCATTGATCAACCCATACCGGCACAGAGGTTTTGAGAGAGAGAGAGAGAGACCCTAAAGGGTCCTGCAAAGCCATTAGGGAAGTTGAATAAAAGCGTGGAACTGTGAAAGCAAGTCACGGCCCCATAGGTTGCAGTGCAAAGGCAGGATATAAGGCTTTAGATAAGCTGTAATATTAGAATGAGCAGTCGCAGCAGAAAGCCAATGAGAGCTGACCTTAGCGGCCTGTGCTCCGCCTACTCCTTGCACCGAGGAGGCTTCGGCGAGAGGCCAGGAGGAGGGCCATTCAGCGGAACGAATGACAGAGACGTCGGCGCCGGTGTCAATCAAGCCTTCGAAAGAGCGACCATTTAGTGTGACAAGGAGGGTGGGTTTAGAGGTTTGGACTGGTTGCTGCAAGGCAAACAATGATGGCGTATCAGGAGAAGGGAGAAGTATGAGCGTGGCGACAACTGTTCCTTTATCTAAGGAAAAGCACCTATCTCCCACTCCTGCCAGAGCAATTCGTGTCAGATCTGACGAGTCATACAAGTAGGGAGCAGCAACCATTCCCTCAAGCGTGAGCGAGGAGTTGGGAATGAGCAAAGCAGGGGTAAGAGGGGGAAGGGGTTTATTCAGCGTGACAACGAGAGGAAGGGAAAGGACAGCCCCCGGATCGTCATACAAAAGATCCTCTGCCAACTCCACAGGGAAGCTAGTGATGGGTAATTCAGCCTTTGGGGCGGGGTTAGCTGACAACCCCCGATCTAGTTTCCCGAAGGCTGGTGAAGGGAGGAGTTGTTGCGACATTGCGAGGCCCAATGGTAGCCTTTGCGGCACCGGGGACAAGGAGTTTTGGGTTTGGAAGGGGGGGGCGGCCCCCTTTGAGTGGAAGGGGGCGCACCACCTCCCCCGGGTGCACGGCACTGATTCTTAAAGTGGCCCGGCTTCCCACAATTGAAGCAATTTCCATGACGAGTGACTGCGAGGGCTTCCGGGGAATGGAGCTGAGGGGAGGGGTTAGTAGAAGGCAGCGAGGTGGTAATGGCGGCAGCGAGAGCGCTCACTTTGTGAGAGGTGGTACCAACGATTCTGCAAAGTTGCAGGAAGTCTGCAAGTTTTATACCCGGTTGATTGACTGCGGGTTGCAGAATGGTCTGGCAGTCATGATTAGCGTTAGAGAAAGCAAGTTTCATTAGCAGCTCTTGTTTAGCCGTGGCATTATCAATTTGTCGGTCTAAAGCAATCTGAAGGCGACTTATGAAGGAAGCGTATGGTTCATTTGGTTCTTGCATAATTTTCAGAAACGTTTGGGTGGATTGAGAGTCGGAATCATCCACTCTTTTAAGAGCATTCATGGCGCACATGTGAATGATAGCAAAACTACGACGGGGGGAGTTCTGTTGCTGGACTAAGGTTGCGAATTGTCCCTTTCCTAATAATTGATCTGCGGTCACCCCTGCGGGAAGACCTCTTCTAATTTCTACTTCCACCCCTTTGTCGTATTCAGATTGCCACACAACGTATTGCGCCGGGGTCATAAGCATAGAAAAAAGCATTTTCCAATCATACAATAACATAACAGTGTTAGCAGTAACTAAAGAGTCTAAAACTCCCCTAGTAAAAGGAGAGTGCAAGCCGTAGGTGGTTACAGCATCTTTGATTTGTTTCAAGACTTTAAGTTCAATATTGTTATACAAATTTCCTCCCACCGCCCCTAGGCCGATGGTCATGGGAAAGGCAGAGGGACTCTCCATTTCCAATGAGAGGGGGGAGGAGAGGAGTTCAGTGATGGCGCCTCCGAGGGGGTGGTGTTGAGGGGAGTCGGGCGTTGGAGCTGAAGGGGGAGGAGGAACGGCTGGGTATGGAGGGGGTGGTGGTGAGGCAGCATCGAGATGGGCGGCAAGAGGGGGTGGGATTTTTGGGTCGGGAGGAGAAGGGCAAGTCTCCGGGGAAGACGGGGGAGGGTAAAGAGTGTTGATGGCCGCCATGACAGCCTTCCAGGCAGTCAGAATAGGCACGGGTGCTCGTGGGGTATCATGAAAATATTTTCCTATCCTTTCCCAAGTGGATGCTTTGAGCGACCCCTCTGAAGGATAGACAGGGCAGTGTCTCTCCATGTACAGTAGGAGTTGAGTCACCGATTTTTTTGAAATGGGAAAGATGGTCGTACCGTTAGCCTTTTGACAAGAGTTAGCCTTCTTCACTAAATCATAAAGTTCGTCCCTATGAACTGACGAAACTTTGGAGAGTGGGGAGCCCATTACTTACGATTGCAGAGCCTTTTCCAGGTGCGTAGTAACGAGAGTGAAGGCAGTGCACCTCTAGACAGAGATCACACCGTGAGACCGAAGGAATCCCGGACGAGCCCCCAGTTGTCGCGTCGCGCGACCAGTCCTTCGCCCTTCGGTCTATGGGATTCCCTGGGGGGGAATGAGCCAACGATCCCTCGCAAGGGTGAGGTCGAAAAAACAACGGTAGGTACAGGATTCTTTTGTGGTGAGAGACGCTACATCTCAGGAGGATGCTGGTGCTGCCTCCCGCGTGCCACGCCCCCACCTCCTTTTATTCAGCAGTTCTATCAGGGCGGGGGAGTGAGTACAAAGAGAATAGGGAAATACAAGTCATGCCCTTATAAGGGAATATACAGCATTCTGAGGCTACGTGAGAAACGTGCAATCTAGCTGTGCAGTAATGGAGTCAGGTTCGTCACATAAAAGTAAAATTTAAGAACTATATTTGCAACATGCCTCCAAGCCACATAATTGAAAACAGCACTAACAGTGGCAAGAAACCACTCTGAAGTGTAGGTACCTCAGAAAGATGGCTGCTAGTACAGAAGACTTTTAAAAGAAGATCTGTGAGGGACCTGACCAAAGACTCCAGATCCAGCATTTTCTTCCTACGGTAATGGAGGAGATGGCCATGGAAATGCCTAAGTAGTACATGCACACAATAGCAACCACATAGCCTGTTTTTATGGCTTTTAATTGTTTTTAATTGTTTTATTTATGTACTTTGTAAATAGATTTTGTAAGCTGCCCAGAGTCTTCTGAAGTGGGCAACTGTATGAAATTGAATGAAAAATTAAATTAAATTAAATTAACCCTAGACAACCAGTTTGGTGTAGTAGTTAAGGCATCAGTCCGAAACCAGGAAATCATGAATTCTAGTCCTGCCTTAGGCACAAAGCCAGCTGGGTGACCCTGGGCCAATCATTTTCTCTCAGCCCTAGGAAGGAGGCAATAGCAAACTACTTCGGAAAAAAACTTGCCAAGAAAACTACCAGGACTTGTCCAGGCAGACTCTGAGAATAGGACACAATTGAATGGTTGGATGGTTTGTTTTTTTTAACAAACCCTAACAACTGGTATCAAGAGGCTCCCTGCCTCTGACGTTGGTGGTAACATTCTTATTTTCATTTACATGGTTTCTTACTCAGCCACAGAAATGCAGTCTTCATTAGACTGAAGAATTCAGAACATGCTGAATTTGAAAAGGCATAAATACTGCTGCTTTCTCACCTGGCCAAATATACTTAATATAAGTGGAGCGGGGGGGGGGGGAGAGAGATCTCTACCCTTAAATCTCTACCCGTTATAATTCTTTGCATTTCTTTGACAGGTATTGATTTTTTTTAATTGCCCAGACAGAAAATACATAGTGAGCAGAGCTTTTGTTTCTTTTTTTAAAAAAACATCCAGTGATCTTTAGAATTATATTAACTGAAATACTTAAATATGTTTATGCTCTGTTACTTGACTGTCATAGTTGATCAGTTATTATAAGACTGCATCCAACCCAGTGCATCCAAACCAATTCTCCAAAGGAGCAGTCTCTGTTGCTGTAGTGTGATGTGATAACAACATTGGGCTTCAGAGCCATTTAGCCTCACCCAAGCTTGAATACCGGAAATCCAGAATTAAAGTATCCCCAATAAATTGCTTTTCAGCTTTTTTTTTGAAGACTTTTAGGGACAAAGAATTTATTCCACTGTTTGTACTTATTATGAAGTTTAGCTTAATGTTACAATGGCCTCATTATCTTAAGTACATTAGTCCTAGCCTCACCCATTTATGTTGTCCTTCAGTCTTTTCTTATCCAAACTAATTGTACCCAATTCACCAACTGTTCTTCATAGGGCTTGTTTTTCATGCTACTCTTAATTTTTGTCCTCCTCTGAACTAGTTCCAATCGGTCTATATTTCCATATAGTAGTCCAGTCCAGTTGTTCATTACCAAGAGTACTCAACACTTGAGCCCTCCAGATAAGCTCCCTACTGGCACCACTTAAATGATATTGACAGCTGCTGACAATTGTACATTCATCTCTACAGTACATGTGAAGACTGCCTGCTGACGATATTCTCATCCAATGTCTGAGTGCCAGCAGCTGTTGAATCATCAAAGTGACATTGCTGAAAAACGGGATTATCTGTAGCTCTTGCAGGTTGAACACTCCAGTTAAAGCACACCTGAAGAGGACTGCTCCCAGAACTGATCACTGCAAAATAAAGTAAAATTATTGTACTCTGTGACTCATTTTTATTTACTTATTTAATTTGTTAGATTTATAACCTGCCTTTTCTTCAGAGGCTCATTGTGACATACATAGCATTATTTCTTTTTGTTGTTGTTGTTATTGTTGTTGTTGTTATTTTTTTCTTCATGTGGGTTAGGCTGGACTGAGAAATTGTGCCTAGCTCAAAGTCACCCAATGAATTTTCATAGTTAAGCACCTGTTTTAGTTATAATCATTATGCCTTATCTCTTTGGAGACCATGGCTATATTAAGGCATCAACTGTGACTGTGAACCTAGGAAAGCTGCTGTAACCACAGCCTAAGATGCAATATGAGCCTGTATTACAGGTTTATTGCAAAGGATTTTTGAACTAATGTAGATGGAGAATTGAAGATTTTCTGGGTATTGTATGCATGCAAAACATTGTATGCATGCAAAACATTAAAATTCAATTGGCCTGAAAGAACAAATGTAATAGTCTGGCAGAGAACAACTCTTTTGTTTCAAGCTTATAGTGAAACAGCCATACCTTACCTATAAATTTCCTACACTTTTGTACTGCTGCAACCAAAAGCTTCTTGATGGTACATTAAAAAGAATATCCACAGTGAAAAAGAAAAAGAAAAAAGAAAGAAAAGAAAATCTCCATGTTACAAAAAGAATATAATGATAAAAAATAACTAACCTACAATCTAGAAAGGGAGGAACACAAAAAGAAAATGCACAAGATGGTGTCATCTTAACTATGTTAAACATTTCCTCGAGAAAAGTGCATCTTAACCCACTTCCGGAAGGCTATTGGTGTTGGAATAAGCCAAAATTCCAGAGTAAAGCTAGTCCTTAGCTCACAGGCCATGAGGAATTACACACATTTCTTTTCCTGCGATGTATGTATCAGAACGGTCAATTCTAGCTGGAGGAAGCTATCCTAAGGATGGTTCATTGCCAAGCCATTTAGGACTTTACAGGTCAAAACCAGCACATGAATCATATTGATAACTAGTGCAGGGCCTATGGCACTGTTGTAATGTTCTCCTGGCCACATAGTGACAGTAATGTAGTGGGCTTGGCATTTTGTACAAAGTGCAACTTCTGAGTTATGTTTAATGCAACATATTCTACACCATGTAGAAGAAAATTGGAAGAAAATTCAAAACAATCCAAATGATCAATGGAACTAAGGACCAGTGGTTATTCCCTTGTTTTTCACCCCAGAGTCACAGGAGAAGCTAAGATAGCATTCTACACATACTACTATGTCCCCACACAAATTGCAGAAAATGTTGTCCATGGAATAATTTTTAAAGCATTATTTTGAAAATATTAAATAAATCCCCATTAAGAAACAATGGGTACACAACCCTGATTTCATGTACTTGGGGCCGGGGGGTGGGGGGACTATATTAGAATCTGTTATCAAATAAGTCATCAAATGGAAATAAGTATTTTCAGTTTGAATAAACCATCTGGGTCACTCAGCGAATAGGTTACAGAACAATGATCTCTTCATCATAACATTCAAATTACATGTCTTTATTAATGCTTCAATTTTTTAAAGGGATCTTCTCGGTCAAATTTTCTGTAGGCCCAGAAACATTGCAATACTGCATATGACAGCAGAGACATGACTGACTCTTGTTGATGGATGGTTAAGCTGAAAGCGTTTGAAAAAAGCAGCCCAATCACAGTGCTCAGGCCTGAAATATGCAAAACAATACCCCTTGAAACCTTCCTGTTTTGTTTTATGCTTGGGAAGAAAATGTTTTGTTCTGCCCATGAAACAGCCCACTTGAGAGATTTCCACTCATGGAGATCTTAAAACTCTTCCTTTCAATTCTGGGCATTTTGAAGTTGAAAGATAGTGTTCATCCCCACAGAATACACCAAAGATTAAGCATTTGTTTATTTGTGAAATTACATTTCTCAGACTCCTCAAAGCAGCTTCCTTGGTAGGGGGGAGGTCCCCCTTTATTACTTTGCCCCATAAAAAACACCCTTGGAGATAGGACAGACAGAGAAAGTGACTTACCAAAGGCTTAGGGTTATTATTATTGCTTTCTGTCACTGAGTTGGTAATGAGACTGGTGTTCCCCAATCAAAGTCCAGCACCATGACCTCTACTCTACACCAGTTATACTCCTTCAGTCAGGCAGGCTGTCTGATTTTTAAAACTGAGTACCATTTTAGGAAAATCAAAATCAGTTCTAAAATCTATAAAACTCTTTCCCCAAAGTAGCAATTGGTTTTCCATTCAGACTGATGAATAAAAACCTATTTCAAAGAGACCTATTAGTATTTCTCATTAATTATCGTGAAAAATAATGAGTTGTTTTAGGCTAGAGTAGCAATGCTTAGATTGATTGAGTTCTTTGAATTATAATAAAATCTAATTACTCTCCTGTGTAATTATAATGTTTATTTGTATCTCCTTTTTCATAAGTTTAGTAATTATATGGAAAAGCAAGCAAAACAAATTGTAAACGAAGGCAAAATTTAATTATAAATAGATTTTGTTGGGCAAAGTTTTCATAGATATTATTTTAAAGTTTTGTGTTTGTTCACACAGTGCTATTCAAAACTAATGGGCAAAACTACTTTTACTATGGAGTGTGGGAAGGTAATAGGTTATTATGCCTGCTTAGTTTCTTCACTCAAGGCTAGGTACCGCTACTCATTCTTCAGCAGAGGGAACACATCCCTGTATATAAACGGATACAGTTGTGAATTAATCCCTTCTGTTGAAAGATAGCTCAAGATTTTGCTTAGCAGAACAAAGCACAAAACCAGGACCAGGCACCATGGATATTTTATGCCAGTGTTTTGTCAACTGCAGTAGATCTTCCATACCTGAAAGAACTCTACAAAATGCACCTATCTTTTTCCAATGCTGAAAGCTCACCTATATCAAGGAGTATTGCCCCCATTTTTGGCCATAATTTCTAGAAGAACGGGAGCTAAAACCTTTGGAACAGGAGGGGTGATTTATCACAGCTCTCGTGTTCTCTGGTTTTTGTTGGTCCTTTCTGTTCTCCTTCTTTAAACATTTAAAAAGGCAATGGCTCCATCGATTGTTTTTATGGTGATGGTGGAGACACATCTTTGGCTGTTGCCATTAAGTCTGTTTGCAGGGATGCTCTGGGGATAGTAGCTGGGGAGAATGCATAGAGATTGTAGCTAGAGAGCTAAATTTTCTGCCTCTGCTAAAACTTAACAGTAAACTACACAGAGAAAGGAAGTCAGGGACTGCTAACACGTAAATGTTCTACTGATACCATTTTAAACATCCCAGTTGCTTTACCGATTATCTCACTCAAATTCATCAGCAAGAAATGTGTAAATTTGGGAAGGCTGCATCATTTGAACTGAACCATTTGGATCAGTTCAAGGTGTTTGTTTTATTTATTTTTTTCAAGCAGATCATGGTTTTGAGCCAGTCTAGCTAAAATATCATCTTTCTTCGCATATGACTGCCCATGTACCAAATGGTTTATAAGAGGCTCTTTAGCAAAAACCCCTTTAAAAATACTAATCCCATTTTGAACTGAGTCTAGCCCTTATCAGTCTAGGTTCCACTCTAAGTTTGTTAACACCTCATCCTACTATTTTGCAAGTATGTTTCAAATATGATTCCAATTAGTATGAATCAACTACAGTATAGAAAACAAACAACCCTCCCCCCACAATTTATTTCAAAGAATTATAAAATCAAGTTGGAAGACATTGCAAGGACATCTGGTCCAAGCTCCTGATCCCTGCATGATTTAACCAAGAATGTTTCATTTGCTCATACCCTAGCAGTCTCTGTGTGGAATTTCCTCATGACAGTTGTTTCTCTAATCTGTGTTCCCCCTACATGTTGCTGAGTTGTCCTTCCTGCCTAGTATCTCAACTTTGCTGTCTCAATCCATATGCATTGCCTATGCCTACCATTGTCCCACTGGGCTCCATATAAACATTTGGCTTCAGTATAAACACTCAAAAATATCTATGGGGGGCAATCTAGTGATAGTGAACAATGTGAACTTCCAAGCATGATAAACAGAATGCACTGAGTGCATTATCTCACAATAATATAGAGTCATGCATTTCCATTGCCTTGAAGAAAGAGAGAGAGACAGAGACATATTATTCAAATCTCTTTACTTCAGAGAAACCAACTACATTAATGGCTTGCTCTAACCCATGTCTGGTTTAAAGGTGTTTGTTGAAAAAGTCAGAATGTGCTGGGTTCACACATTACATTCAATCATAATCCATCAATTAAAAAACCCAGTGACAGGGGTCACATATTACATATTACAAATAAGCAAACCCTACCATCACATGGCACGATGTGACTCAACCATTGGCCTTCTGTGTACTAGTGAGGAAGGCATCTGGTGTACAAAACAGATAGCATTTCCTTTGAATAAAGTTCTGGCTGAATCAGTGTCAGAGTGACTGAAAATAATGGAAGAGACACTGGCACTGTTTTCAGTGACTGTGCAGTTTCATGTAAGCATTCCATTTCACTTTTGCTCTCATAAGAGATCTTCTCAAAGCTGACAGTTTTCAAAATATTGTAGAGGGAAGGCAGAGCCCTGACTGAAGCCACAATGAGCTTCTGCTCTTCAACTGAATAGTATTTTTGTTTGCTTTCTGGTTTTATTTAGAAGTAAACTACTGCAACTCTCTTGGAAGCACTAAGACCTGTTTTAGTAGCCAGGCCTCCGCTTTCACATCAGGGTGTGTGCGTTCACATAACCCTGCCGTTAGGAAGATAAATAGTATCCTTTTTATCAATACACTTGTTCTGACATTCCAAAAAAGCTATAAAATGGAGAAAATGAAAACCATTCTTGAAAATGCTAGACTCATGACTAGTCCATAAAGTATCTGTTTGCTAAAAAGAAATCAATAAAATGGATTCCTCAATTTCTTCCTGAGGAGCATCATGCTGGGATTCAGCATTCATTCATTCATTCATTCATTCATTCATTCATTCTATCCATTAAAAAAACTTAAATAGCTCCCTTCTACTAGAAGGAACTCTGGGAGATGAACAGAATAAAAACCATAGTACACTAAAAAAAAAAAAAAGACAATTTAAAACTATAAGCAATAAAATCCACATTCTTCCATCAGCCACCACATGCCAGCTTCAACAACATCCTGGCCCCAGTGCCCAGGGAAAGAGATAAACTATCTGACAGTTTTATTCATGGGGGAGATCACATAAATAGATTTATTATTTTAGGGGGTCACAGCACCATGTCATCTGAGAATCCCTGGATAAAATGGAGACTAATAGTTTTTATCATAGTATATGTATTATTCAGCAATTAATGAAACATTATATGTGTCACACTGATAATGTATTAATTGTCACTATCTATAAGTTATTACTTCTGGTTCCCTTTCCAGTATTTCGTTTCTCTCTGATCTCTGATTGTGCTGTTCATAAAACATGCTTATATGTATGTTGTGTGAAGAGATCCCCTTAGTCCTCTCTTCCCTCTCTCCGTCCTTCCCTCCCTCCTCTTTTCACTTCCTGTTATTTGACTGCAACATACCCATCTCAGGAAATCATTATTACTTTTTTTTTTTTTCTTATCTGTAAACAACAAAAGAAAGCATAATTAATATCTTTTAAAAAAAAATGCACACAGTTTCAAGGAGATACTGATAAAAGTGCTTTTCCAAGTTGAACCAATGAGCAATGGTCACTGATGCCAAAGATGTTTTACAGTCTTGCCTAAACAAGCTTTTAGGAAAATGAGATTCTTGGCAGCATATTGCCTTCTGGTCATACCTGGTCCTCATTTGAATATAACAGCCATCACCATCATGCCAACTCTTATTCTTCCTACCCTTCCTGCTTTTCAATTTCTGGTTGTAATTCATTCATTGGAAGTAAGAGAGGAAGAACCACATGCTTGTAAATTTGCTAGCTCTGGCTGTTGTAGATAAGAACAACAATAATTTCAGAGTTTATATATACAGTAGACTAACTCTAAAAGTAATGACAGGACAGCTTAATATTCTTCATTTTATGACAATTTCATGCAGAATTCATTCCCACTCCTTATCTCAATAAAGTGGTATTTTCTAGGGCTGTGTAATGCTTAGTATTTTATTTGGAAGAGGTGCTTCACAACTTGCAGAAGAGCAAAAACAGCATCCCTCTGCAACTTACTATACCAGCTGCCTGTTTCCATATTTGCATGGCTGCAAAGGAAGCTTCTCCATACTTGCCACAGGATCCTGGAAAACAACACAGCTGCTTTAAAGAGGTGCAGACAAGTGTGTTTGTGTTCTTCTGCATTCTGAAGTTGCTCTTCTGAAATAAAGCCAACGCATTGTGCAACTCAATTATCCCTCCTGTCCATACAGAATATGCTTATATGTTTGCATGCTGGCAATGCATCAAGTTACTTTAGAATGCATGAAATCTGTTTCTGCTTCCCACATCTCTAGCCTGCTGTCTGTCCTTATCCAATGCAGATCACTCCTCTCTCAGAATGTGAAAAAATTGCCTTCTGCAGACACAAAAATGAACCGAGATATTGGAAGGACACAGACATCTCCCATTTGCTATAATTTTATTCATTTGTTTTGTCTGGGTATGCTTCCAACATAGTCCCATCTCTAATTGGGTTTTATAAAATAACATTATTAGAACACAACAATAAAATATGACAAATGAGCACAAATGGTCATTTATTTTATATAATATACTGCTTACTTTCAATACTCAAGGTGGTTTACAATAAACATAGAACCACACATCCAAAACTACCCCAGGTAAATAATTACAAACCGACTTAAAAACATAGAAACCAAATCTAATAAAAAGCAAGTTCTGTTTAAAAAGGTAGGCCTGTATCACCCCTATCCACCAAATGCTCACCAGAATAGGAATGTCTTCAGAGCCTTCCAAAACACCAGTTGGTTGGGGGCTCCATGCACACCAGGAGGCTTGTTAATACTCAACATGGAAACAGCCACCAAGAATGCTTGCATCTGGGCCCCCAATCTTTTCATTTTATGTAGGGTTGGGAGCCTCATAATTTTTGGGTGCATCATTCCCATCCACCAAATTGTTCCCTTCATGGTGCAGAATAGAGGAGGGATCACCTAGTTTCCATTTCTATTCTGCTGTTACTATATACATAAAATGGTTAAAACTGGACTAATACTCCCTTTGGGACTGCCTGTGCTAATTATCCACAGTATTGTTTCCAATGGCTTTGAAAAGTTCTGTATCTTTTAATAGCAATAGATAGAGAGAGAGATAGAGAGATATAGAAGATAAATAAACATCAGGCTATATTTCTGAAAGTTGAATGGGTTTGCTCTGATTTGGATATTGGAACTGATTGGAAGAGTTCTGAGTGTGAACTAAGTTGTAAATTACCCACAAGGATCCCTTCTTGGGAAGAACTTATAGGCCAGAGTACATCTACTCTAGATGGCAGCCCCATATAGAATGCATTACAGTAGTCTAATTGAACAGTGATAAGGTGATAAAGGCATGAATCACGTCCATCACACAATTGTTAGATGAGCTGAAGCTAGGCAACAGCTCCCCTGGCCATGGCCTCCATCAGAAGATCAAGCAGGATCCATGAGTCAAAGATAACTCATAATTTTCATTCATTAAAAAGATATGGGTGAGAAAGGGAAATAAATACAAAACCATTCATCTATAGTATTCATGCATATAAGGAAATATGAATGAACGGATAGGTCTTTAGTATGGGGCTGAAGGACATAATAAACACCTTATGGATTTGGGATCAGGTGAATAAATCAACAAATTTGTGCAATTTCTTTGGACAAAGCTAATAAAGCTCTTCCACAGAGAGGGCCCACCAAGGAGGAACTAGAAGACATCATTCTACCATTCACACACAATGGAACCTTCTCTAAAGATCTTAATGATCATCCACATCTGTAATGTGGAAGGCATTCTCTACAGTAACCAAATCCCAAATTATTTAGGTATCTGTACTGTATATCAGAAGCAAAACCTTGAACCTAGCCCAGTAGCCAAGCAGTTGCATCCACAGAAAAGCAACATGGGCAGGTCAGGTGCTCCTTCAGCAGAGATTATATATTAAACCCTTATATGTGCACCAGTACTCTCTCTCTCTCATACATTGATAATTATTATTTACATATGATTCATACAATTTCATGCAATTCATACAACTTCATATTTAAAGGCAATTTTTTTTTCCCCATTGGCTGTCCAGCAGATAGAATGAATTAGATAATTTGTTGATGTTTATGGCTTGATTCAGGAATAAATGCTATGCTTTCTAAACTATTTTCTTGGATACAGAAAAGGCATGGGGTTTCTGAAAGTGTCACATATATATAACCGTAATGCTTTTCTGATCACTCAGAGTCCATGGCAAAAATACATAATCCTAAATAGAGATGAACCAATACTATGCTGGCAGATATTGCTGCTACCCAGTTTAATAAAATAAGATTGACATGCTTGGTTTTATCATGGCCAGAATCACAGTCTTATAACAATCCAAAATGACACACGGGGAAAATCACTGCCAGTGATTAGAACTTAGACATTCTTAGCTCAATAGAATGAAATTGTTCATCTGGGAGCAAAAAATTATCAGTCTTCCCTTCTTGTACTATATATTTCTATTCTTGCACCATATAAATCACATATCTTCTTTTCTTTGCGTGGGCAACTCAGAGACACCATTTATCTATTTGTCCTCCAATGGACTAATAACCCAAACCACATCTTTATGGCTATGCTTTTCCATAGGATAGATGACTGAAAAGAAATAATTAATTTCATTTTTTCTAATGTTGTATTCTGTCATAACTGGAACAGAACAGCTTTTCATGTACACAGAGCAACAGTAATGCCACCTCCTGCTATTATACATACATGGGAAATCACCTTTGCAGAATGTCTCTATGGACATTTGTATCATCAAGGCTTCAAACAGATGTTTCTTGTAAGGAGGAATCCTAGTAGCAAAGAGTTTGTGACATTGTGGAAGACTTCAGTGAACCCTAGACTTTGGATTCCATGTCACATGTATGGAATCCCTGGTGTGTTGGCTTGGAAAAGCATTTTGTCTACTCTCATGGTGTTCTATTCAGTTTTAGTAAAACTGAATGAGCCTAACCCTATCTATCTGTATCTATCTATTGATTGATCTATCTACCTATCACTTTTGAGTCAGCCTTGACTCCTAGAAACTGCCTGGACCAGTCCCTGCTGTTTTCTTGGCAAGATTTTAGAAGTGGTTTGCCATTGCCTTCTCCCTAGGACTCCCTAAGACTCCCTAGGACTCCGTAGAAAGAGTAACTGACTCAAAGTCACCCAGCTTGCTTTGTGCCTAAGGCAGGACCAAACTCACAGTCTCCTGGATTCTAGCCTAGTACCTTTAACCAATATACCAAACTGGCTCTCATTACATATTTAATAGTAAAATAAAATAGGCAAAATCACTGGTTAACAAAAGGATGGCTTTGATGGATCCCAGTCTCTAAAGTTGAAAATCTATTTAAAGTATTTATCTTTTATTTAATTGGAGAATGTATATGCTGACCCTTTCCTTAACAGCTCTGAGTGGCTTACAATGTATATTAAAAGCATCATTAATATCCTTTAAAATAATAATAATAATAATAATAATAATAATAATAATAATACAAGCAAAAAACAGCAAAATATAAAAGATTAACTAATGGCAATAAATAAAAGGCCTGGGATGTTTTAAAATGTATTTGAAATATGTTTTAAACATGTTCATAAATGGTGGTAATGATGGAGCTTGTTTCAATTTCAGTACTATTTATTCCCTAATACAGGCCACAACATGGCATGGAGAATTCTGGATTGGTTACTGATTGGTAGGCCCTGCAAAAGGTTCCGTTGATGACCTAAGCATTTAGCATAAATTATATGAGAATAGGCAGTATGGCCCTAAGCCAAAGTCAAACTGTATATAGACATAGGTACCTTGAATTGGGCTTGGGAGGTCATTGGTGAACATGTTGCTAATGTGGGGCTCCAAGAACCCCAGAGAGACCTACTAACCATTTGTGCTGCTACTTTCTGTGCCAGATACAATTTCTGAACTCAGTGAAACTTATTTCTCGGCCCTTGCATATTGAAAAACAAATGTGAGAGAACTCAGACCCATCATGTAATATGATGAAATAGTGTCAGCTTCAATTTATATGATAGGGTGGAGATTTCTACTGTTGATTGCTGATTCTGATTTTTTAAAGAACACTGTACAGATTTTAATCGTTTCTGATAGTTTTGCTGGATTTTATCATAGCCTGTGATCGGGATAGTAAAGATTAAAACTGAGAAAAAAACAATGATTTGATTAAACACTGAAAAATAATTCCATTTTATGATAATTCAAGCTAATAATTCAACTCAAAGGAGAAACAATTGCATGAAAGATATTTTGTTAAATCTTCTTCTTCCATGTCCTTCCCCTACTTCTCCTCTTCCTCTTTCCCTTCTACTTCTTCTCCTTCTCTCCTCCTCCTCCTTCTGGATATTATTTCACGATTTAAAAATCATTAATTAAAGAATCATTATTTCTGAAGTGTACTTACAGACCAAAACATCTTCAATGAGTAGAGCTAGACAATGCCAGCTCTTCTGCTTAACTAGCTGTTATTTTTAACCTAATTGTTTGGGTTTCTTCAGATTTGTAAGGAATAAGAATTCTGCAATTACTTTCCACTCTGTTAAACATTGATTAATAAAAACACATTCTTGAACAAAGTTTGTCAATCCCCCAAATTTCTTTGTGGCAAAGATGGCATAATCAAACACAAGTAATATATTTTAATGAATGAGAGACGTATAATCATTCAACCCTCTTAATTGTATATTAAGTTATACATTATTCTAGTAAGTTAGAATTAGGTGGAATAAAAGAGGAAACTGCAGAAATGCTAGTATAAATATGTATACAAGATGTATAACTGTTGCTTCTGCTATCCTGTTGTTTGTTTTCATGGCATTTGGAATCTCAGGTAGAGTTTCTTTGATTTGAATGGAAACTTGGATCTATACTTTAAAATTGTTAGTAGATAAAAATGAAGAATTATTAAATCATTTTCTGCTTTAAAGGACAAATAATATTCCCCTTTTTTCTTTCCTTATCACTTTTTATATTGCTTATTTTTTTTATTTCTGTTTGCTTTTGTATTCAGTAAATAAAAGCAATAAAATAATAATAAGAGTAATAATGCAACTGCATGTTCTTTTGTAAATTTCTTTTAAAATAAAACTGATTTCATGTGTCTTTTTTTTTTCTTTTTCTTCTTAAGAATATTTTGTTTGTTTTACATCTTGTGAAATCTCCCAAAATGTCTTTAATGGCAGTCTGGAATAATAATAATAATAATAATAATAACAACAACAACAACAACAACAACAACAGCAACAACAACAACAGAATCTTAAAAACTGTAGGAGTAATTTACCAGCCTCAGCTATATTGAGTTAATTAAGGCCGAATCTCTTTAAAATGGCCTCTCCCATCTAGATTGTGCTGCCTCTTCTCAACAAATGCCTCCTTCCACCATCTCCCACAAAAGGAAGAAAAGCCACATGGCTCATGCTAAATAAGCAGGAAGCTTCATTATAGAAATGCATTTGTTTTTCAAATGAATGATGCCAGATGAAGCACTCCCTGGAAGGACCCCTGCTAGTCTCTCAAGGCAGGAGTTAGGGACAGGATGGTGGATCCGGAGAGTTTCAGGGTTAGGGTGGTCCAGCTTTCCACCTACAGGCTCAGCCATTCCTCTGCAGACTATTTTTGTGTGTGTGTGGGGGGGTGGTATTAGAATGAGCCTTGAGGTTTTTTAAAAAAATCTGCTATTACCTTCAAGTGTTTGAATTTAACATTCTGTGAATCATCAATGGCAGGGCTGTCTTGACAAAGCTAATACAAAGATGCATTATTTTTTGTATACGTATGTCGATAAATGTCATGAGTGCCGTTGAGCTGAAGTCATCAGCGCAATGGCACACATGACAATAGCAAGGAAACAGGGGAAGGGGCTCAAGATAAGTAGCCATCAACCCATAACGACTAATGGTCAAGAAACAATAGCTAAACGGATCACGGAACACACCCAAGCCATCAGCGCGAATACAACGGAGATCGCCCAGCTGAAAGCAATCACCGGAGGAATAGAGAAACCGATGATGGGCGATCCCGGAACGCCAGCGGGGCCTCGCAACCCCTCACCCACCGGCAGGTCAACGTATTGGACAAAGGGGGGTGACGTGACCGCGAGTGAGGGGGCGCTGACCGGCGCAGGGTATTTAAACCCCGCACCGGCGCGCTCCTGTCACTCTCAGCTTTTTTCCCGATGCTGTACCTACTCTATGAATAAACCAGAGCCTGTTCCACCGAGCCAGTGTCTGAGCATTATTCAGGGGTAGGCAGCGCATGACATAAAGCTGAGAGTCATAAACTCAGCCTCGCCGAGCCCCACCAGACGACAACGAGCCGCGGGAGGAATAGACGGCGAGAAGACCAGAAAGATGAAGCCGGAGCGATGCGGACAAGGAGGGCGAGCCGCACGGCAAGAAACAGAGGAGGACCGACCGAGGCCAGAGGCACCGCGGACTCCCGGAGCCATGGACGCCCACCCGACCCGACCCGAGCCTCAGCTCCAACCCCAAGGGGAGATGGCGACGGAGGCAACCCGACCGCGGGAAGGAGCAACATACCTTCCGAAACCAGCGGAGGACCCCGCGCCCCACATCGCACCCCAGCAACGAGCGTGGAGCGACAGCCCAACGGCAGTCAGCACGGAGGAGGACGACGGAAACACCCAGCAGACGGCGGAGGAAGCAGACCAACGGCAGAGGGAGGCTGAACCCCGCCGGCAACCCACCCCCGCCGACACACCGACGGAACCGGCCCCAGCGGCGGCGCGGACCGTGGACGAGGAAGCACGAGCTGAACTCGTGGCCATGCGGGCCCAACTGGAGGAACTCCGGACCATGCTTCAGTCGCTCATGCCCCCCACGCCGCCCAACGACGTCCCCGCACAGGCCCACACCCCGAGCGAAGCACCGAACCCCCACGGGCCAGCTGAAGGTCAGCAGACGGCCCAGGCAGACGACACCACAGGCCGGGAAGCGAGAGGAAGGGCCGCGCAAAACGCCCGGGCCCCAAAGGAGTTCCCCATCTTCTTCGATGGGAACCCCACGAAACTGTCGTTTTTTATAACAAATGCCAGGGAGTTCATGGGGAGGCACGGACACTCCTACGACTCTGAAGCGGACAAGATCGCCGCCGTGGCGATCAAATTACAAGACAGGGCGGCGGACTGGTACGTCCAACTGTACGGGTCCAGCTCCCCCGCCCTCGCCAACTTCCCCGCCTTCATCAATGAGATGAAAAACTACTTCGAAGACCCCCTAGCCAAAGTGAGGGCGAAAAGCGCACTCCAAAGACTTAAACAGGGCACACGCACTGTCCCAGACTACGCCCTGGAGTTCAAAGCCCTCGCGGGGAAGGTCAGCGACTGGTCCGAGACCACCCTGCTGGAAATGTTCAAAAGGGGGCTCAACCGCAACGTACTCCAATGGGCCCTCTACCGCGACGACCCAGAAACGCTGCACGGGTGGATCCACCTCGCGGGGAAAGCCGAACACGCGCACTGCACCTTCCTCATGACAACCACGGAAGACACAAACTATACCTGCAAAAAGGTACCCGCACCACACGTGGGGATGGCCGGCCCCATATACCCAAAGAAGAAATTCAATCGGGAGCCCTGCGGGAAGTGTGGCAAACTAGGGCACAAGACGGCGGATTGCTTCGCCAACCGACCGCCGACCAGTGCGCCTAAACCCACCCCGAAAATTAGCCCCAAACCACCTAACCCGGGGCCGCACCCTCACCGCCGAATCACCGTGGCCACAGCGACACCAGAGGAAGGCTAGGACGCCTACTGGGGGGAAGAGGACAACGTAGACCCCGACCAGCCGGCGGGAAAAGCTCCCCGCCTGCCCTGAAACGCATTGCGAGGCAGGCGGTGGGACAGCAGCGCGGACCACCTCGACGGAACGGCGAAAGCCCCGTAATAATGGCGGCAATTAAACTCTCTACCGGCAACGGAGCCACCACGGCCGCAGCACTAGTGGACTCGGGGTGTTCAAAAAACCTCATCCACCCCGACCTAGTCGCCAAACTCGACCTCCGCTGCTTCCCCCTCCCCACGCCGCTGGCATTCCACCAGCTGGACGGCTCTACAGCGGGAGGGAAACCAGCTACGCTGCAAACCGAGCCGGTCACCCTGCAAATGGGCACTCACACCGAACGCACATCGTTCGTCGTCACTCACATCGGATGGCCCATCGCAGTCCTGGGGATGCCATGGCTCGCGACAAACAACCCGCGCATCAACTGGGAGACCCGCACCTTCACATTCGGCGACGGCGAGTATCGGGCACCAGTTCCAGCGGGCGGAACCAACCCCACTGTGGGACGAGCGGAGGCGACTACACAGGACAACGCCGCTACCATAACAGACCTACCGGAACAATACGCCGACTTCTCCGAGGTCTTCAGAGAGGCGGAAGCTGATCAACTACCCCCCCACCGCAAGACGGATTGCCGGATCGACCTGCTGCCTGACGTCCCCTTACCTAGACCAAAGATCTACTCGATGACCCTGAAGGAGATGGCAACCCTCCGGGAGTTCATCGATAAAAACCTAGACAGGGGATTCATAGAGCCAGCATGCTCACCGGTCGGAGCCCCCGTCTTATTCCGGGAGAAGAAAGACGGCACCCTACGGCTCTGCACCGACTACCGGGGCCTAAACGCGGCTTCCCTGTCCAACAAATACCCCTTACCCCTGGTGAAGGACATGCTCGCCCACCTGTCCACAGGCAAAGTCTTTTCCAAATTGGACCTTCGCGAGGCATACTATCGCATCCGAATCAGGGAGGGGGATGAATGGAAGACTGCATTCAACTGCCCCCTAGGCGCCTTCCAGTACAAAGTGCTGCCGTTCGGACTCGCGGGGGCCCCTGGGGTGTTTATGCAGCTCATCAATAAGGTACTGCATGAACACCTGTTCAAAGGGGTCCTTGTCTACATCGACGACGTCCTTATCTACACAAAAACGCACGAGGAACATGTGACCCTAGTCAGGCAAGTCCTCGACAAGCTCAGAAGGGCGCAGCTCTACGCCAAGCCTACAAAGTGCGAATTTCATAAAGCGCGCCTAGACTACCTGGGGTACCGAATCTCCGGGGACGGCATTGAAATGGATCCCGCAAAAGTCGAGGCGGTGCTAAACTGGGAGCGCCCCCGCAACAGACGCCAACTCCAGAGCTTCCTCGGCTTCGCGAATTTTTACAGGTCATTCGCCCGGGGGTTCGCAGAGATAGCCCTCCCCCTAACGGACCTCCTCAAAACCAAAGGGGTGGGGGACACCCGACGCGCCAAGAACCCGGGCACAGTGTTGAATTGGACTCCCGCATGCCAGACTGCATTCAACAAGCTGAAAGCGCTGTTCACCACGGAGCCAATCCTCGCGCACCTGGACCCAGAACGGCCATTCGTGGTCCAAGCCGACGCCTCAGACTTCTCCCTGGGGGCCATCCTACTCCAAAAGGACCCCACGGGACTCCTGAAACCATGCGCCTACCTGTCAAGGAAGTTTTCCGAGACAGAAAGGCGATGGCACGTCTGGGAGAAAGAAGCCTTCGCGGTAAAATCAGCGCTAGAAACATGGCGACACCTACTCGAGGGAGCCACCCAACCATTCGAGGTCTGGACCGACCACCGGAACCTCGAGGCCCTACGAACGCCCAGACGCCTTAGCCCAAAACAGGTCCGATGGGCCCAATTCTTCAGCCGCTTTAATTTCCAGCTGAAGTTCATGCCAGGCAAAAAGAACTTCCTGGCCGACGCCCTCTCCCGACTGCCCCAAGATGAAGAGCCCGCCCCAGACACCATTGGGACGGTCCTATCTGCCTCGCAACTGGGGATGGCCGTGACCACCCGAAGCGGTGCCAGGAGACAGCTCGACTCTACGGCGCAACCGACGGCGGGACAACCTGCGACCAGACGAAGCCAACCGCAACTACCAGGGGGAATACGCACGGACATCGCTGCCGCCCTCAAAACCGACCCCTGGTTCCTGGCAAACCCCGACAAGGTAACGATGGCACAGGACCTGGCATGGGGGGAAGGCAGAATCTATGTCCCGGACTTGCAACGCCAAGCGATCTTGCATAGGTCACACGACGCCAAGCAAGCGGGACACTTTGGGTTCCTCAAGACCCTACACCTAACACGGCGTCAATTCTGGTGGCCCGCGCTCAGGCGAGACGTGAAAGCATACATAGCGTCCTGCCCAACGTGCGCTAGGGCCAAACGGGCACCAGGCAAACCCGCGGGGCTATTACAACGGGTGGCAGAACCCTCCCGCCCATGGGAGGAAATCTCTATGGATTTTATAGTGGACCTCCCACCCAGCCAGAAGAAAACGGCCATTTGGGTGGTGAAGGATTACTTCTCAAAACAGGCCCACTTCATCCCCTGCATGTCGGTCCCGTCCGCACAACAACTAGCCAAACTCTTCCTCATCCACGTGTACAGGCTACACGGATGTCCCGCATGTGTGGTGACCGACAGGGGCACACAGTTCACCTCTAAATTCTGGCGGGCCTTCCTAAAGCTGACGGGGACCCAACAGGCCCTATCCACTGCCTGGCACCCCCAGATGGACGGAGCCACAGAGGTCCTCAATGCCACCCTAGAGCAATTCATACGCTCATATACCAACTATCACCAAGACGACTGGGCTGAACTGCTCCCGTTCGCCGAAGTCGCATACAACAACGCCGTCCACACGAGCACGGGGAAAACTCCGTTCGAGGTAGTCTCGGGGCGCGACTTTGTCCCCATACCGGAGCTACCTCAACCCCCGGAACCCCAGGTGGACGCTAGCGATTGGGGACGGAAGATCGCGGAATCATGGCCAATAATCACGGCGGCGCTGAAGGATGCACAGGCAGCCTACAAAGAGCAGGCCGACAAGCACCGGCGCCAACAACCGACGTTCCAGGCGGGGGATATGGTCTACCTATCCACCAAATTCCTAAAGTCCCCCCAACCCTCGAAAAAACTGGGGCCTAAGTACATCAGGCCATTCCGAGTCACGCAAATAGTGAACCCGGTGGCAATATGCTTGGACCTGCCACACAACCTACGGAGATTCCACCCGGTGTTCCACACCAGCCTCCTGAAACCGGCAACCACCTCTCGATGGCACCCAAGCACGCCACAGCCCTCACCGGTGATGATCGACGAGCAACATCACTTCGACGTAAGGGACATACTCGACTCCCGCAAGCAACGAGGAACTCTACACTATTTGGTCAGGTGGAAACACTTCCCCCACCCGGAATGGGTGGCGGCGCACAACGTTAACGCGCCTGGCCTGACCCGGGCTTTTCACCGGGCATACCCAGACAAGCCAAAACCAAGGTTAGCAAGCCATCCCCTGCAAAACCCCTCCCCCGCGGGGCCCCCCGCCTACTGTGCCCCAAGGGAAAGGGCCCCCCCCAAGCCCGCGACTTGGGTGGACCTCCTCCCCCCGGGACTCACTCCCCCCGCCCCGGGCCCACGAGGCAGTAACAAGCGTTCGCCAGCACCCTCCCCCCGCCCCGGGCCCACGGGGGAGTGGCAAGCAAGTCAACAGGGCAACCTGGGGGCAATGCCCAGGAGCACAAATAACAAAGGTGACGCACTTTAAATAAAAAAGAAGGGCCTTACCTGGAGCTGATAAGCACCCGACCAGCCACGCCTCTCTCCTCACCGAACTGAGCCAAACAAACAGGGTGTGGCCAGAGCATGCGCACGCCAGGGCGTGACCTGGGCATGCGTACTAGGACACACCCTGGGAAGGCACGTGGTAGAGGGAGGAGCAAAGGGAGGGGCGAAAACTACTCCGGCGGGAATTTCAAAAAAAAAAAAAAGTGCCGTTTGACAGCTCCACGAAAAAAAAAAAAAACCCAGAAAACCGGGGGGGAGCACTATTCGGACAGGGGGCAGTATGTCATGAGTGCCATTGAGCTGAAGTCATCAGCGCAATGGCACACATGACAATAGCAAGGAAACAGGGGAAGGGGCTCAAGATAAGTAGCCATCAACCCATAACGACTAACGGTCAAGAAACAATAGCTAAACGGATCACGGAACACACCCAAGCCATCAGCGCTAATACAACGGAGATCGCCCAGCTGAAAGCAATCACCGGAGGAATAGAGAAACCGATGATGGGCGATCCCGGAACGCCAGCGGGGCCTCGCAACCCCTCACCCACCGGCAGGTCAACGTATTGGACAAAGGGGGGTGACGTGACCGCGAGTGAGGGGGCGCTGACCGGCGCGGGGTATTTAAACCCCGCACCGGCGCGCTCCTGTCACTCTCAGCTTTTTTCCCGATGCTGTACCTACGCTATGAATAAACCAGAGCCTGTTCCACCGAGCCAGTGTCTGAGCATTATTCAGGGGTAGGCAGCGCATGACAATAAAGGATTATAGTAAAACCCAAAAATACCAGTAAGAATTTGTGATGACTTGCTGTGGCAGTAGAAACACACAGAAGTTGGTTTATGCTAACTTACTTGATCATTTTCAGTGGGATGGAATAGGATAAATCTTCTGGTAAGAAGAAGGGGCAAGGTTGGTACAACCTTTCACATAAATGTTAACTGATTATTTTTCATTCAAAGGCAAACAAAGCAGAATAGGGAACTCTCTGGGTATCATGAGAGTTAGAACATGTTATTATCCTAGGATTACTCATCCAATGTATAGCTATTTCAAATAAACATGACAGTAATAGAATGATGAAACAGCTAGCAGGATGATCCATACACAACTACAGAAACTAATTCCACCCACAGAAATGTATGAATCACCTAAGCCAGTATGCCAACAACAAGATCATTGGATGCCGTGTGAAAATATCTTCTGTAGTCATTAGGTTCTTTGGTATAGCAAATACAATGATTGGATGATTTATTATGGGGTATCATGATTCGCATAAAAAAGGACAAGGCTTCCATTGCATGACTGTGAATGGATCACCCCAACTTTTTACAACCCCTCCTTGTGGACACCCCTGCTTTATTCCCACTATATGCCAGGTCTAAGCCAGAAAAGGTCAGAAGCAAAAGCCTGAGGGCAGGCAGGTCCTTTACACAAATAATGCACAGATTTCAACTGTTCTTATCCAGGAGCAAGAGGCCTTCAGCCAGTTATGCTCCACAGAGAGGAGAAAGAGATGTACAATTGGAATTTTACTTCTGCTGTATATCAGGCTTGCTTCTTACTCTTTGTAGTTTCTGGATTCCTTCAATAACAGTTTTTTTGTTTGTTTGTTTTGTTTTTGCATTTGATTTATGCTGCTTAACTGCACTTTTTCCCCATTTCTTTTATTAAATTGCATTCTGTTATTTTTAGCACATTCCCCTAAACTATTTAGATGATTTTGGATTTTATTTCCAACTTGTAGATTATCAGCAATACATCTAATCTTTGCCTTTTGCAAGTCATAAGCATCCTCTTGACCTCTTCATTCAGGTCAAGAGTAAAACTGCTGAACAGTACAGAGTGCAGAAACAAATCTAGTGGCATCCTCATCCCATGAGGATCAGCTGATGAGCACTCTGTATGATTTTATGGGCTACTTATGTATCCACTTAAGAAATCCAGCTTTCACTAAACTGGCTTGCTAGTCAGACATTCCTGAACTACAGATATATCTGGTCCAATATTATCAGTCCCCTGAAGTCCTACTGCACAGCCTCATCATGTCATGGGGATATTCCTGGGAGAATGAATGAAGAATGCTGTGAGTATATGCAAAAACTATATAAAATCAGCAAGGTGACCCAAGGAATGAAGGTAATTTCAGCTGCCCAACTAAAGAAGCAGGCACCTACTGTATATTGGGCAACAGTGATATAGGAAGATGCTATTGGTGGATGATCACTTCAGTGACAAAGGCAAAGGCATTATTTCATACCACATGGGAGAAAGCAGTGGTAAGCCATTTCTGTATTTTATTAAGAAAATCACATGGATAGACAAGATGGTGTTTGACTATATATGCTGGATGATGGGTCCCTCAGGTTGGATGGCATTTAACATGCTACTGAGAAAGAGCTGAGGATCTTTTAGAGTACTAATGGCATTTATGACATGGCTAGATAAAAGCCTTCAGGATGTCTAGTTCCTAATGCAAGAAAAGAAAACCTGACACCATGAAGATAGGATTACATTGGGAACATGAAGTGTAAGAAGCACAGGAAAGCTCAACACAGTGAAAAATGAAATGAATTGACCACACATTGACACTGAACTGAAATGGACTGGAATTGGACGTTTTCAGCCAGAACATCATACTACTCAAGACACACACAAAAAAAAGAAGGAACAGCATTGCTTTCATAGTCAGGAAGGATATAGCAAAGACAGGAGTTGGGTACAATGCAGTCAATGACTGAACAATACCTATCAGATTTCACAGTTGTCTGCAAAAACAACCTTTCAAATAAATGCTAACTGTTCATTTTTCACTTAGAAACAAACACAGCAGCATAGGAACTTTCTGGATATCACGAGAGTTAGAACAATGTTATTATCATGGGATTACTCATCCAATATGAGTATCCAATTTCTAATAAACATGACAGTAATAGAGTGTTGAAACAGCTAGCAGGATGATCTATATACAACTACAGAAACTAATTCCTCCCACAATAATGTATGAATCACCTAAGCCTGTGGTTGGCTTTAAAGTCCAATTGCCTCAAGAAGACCTAAAGATAGAAATCTGCTGGGCAGGTTAAAACTAACCCTTTTCCCAGCATTGGTGTCTAAGTTTAGAAGCACAATAATAAATAATCTGATGAAATAATATGTTAAGGTTTCCCATAAACTGTTCCTAAGTAGTAGTAAAGGTCCTTGCTTACATTTCAGTAAACATACAAAATTAGTAGGGATTGACACAAATTAAAATTTACCTCCTTCTTTACTTATATGCAGTGGAAAAATGTTTTAAAGAATTTCAGCATACAGTCTGCTAGCTTTTTAAAGGCCCATAAATCAGTGATTCTCCTCCATGAAGAAAAATAAGATCATAAATGAAAAACACTGCAATGCCAAGAACCACATCAGAGCTAATGAATAGCCCATAAGTCTTGTTGGCTTCTAGACCATATCAATGATTCCAAAGCCTAATGTGAATCTTTGCATAAACTAACTGAAGAGTTAAATTGGATGGATGACCTAGGTGGGTAGATAGGTCACAAATGCACTTAAAGAGCTTTGTTCATTTATTGTAAATACCTAAAAAGGGGTTGCAAGCAAACCACCACCCACAACTGTGGAATTTTATATCTCTTGAATATATGTATATATATTAGATATAATTTTATATCTAATATAACTTTATATCAATCTATCAATCTATCTATCTTTATATCTATCTGTATATCTATCTATTTATATCAGATATAACTTTATATCTCCTGAAGCATGATACAATACTTCTCTCATCATTTTTAGCAACCATACATTCGGTTTTACTCAGTTTCTGTAATGCATGTTCTGATACATAAGGTCCACACAAATAACCATAAACATTTTTTCCCTCTTGTCCTAACACATGGATTGTTCAGTGCACTTGACCTAGTGCACAAGATGTTCATCATTATTGTTCCATCAGTAGTTTATGTGCATTTGTCTCCTATGTAATGCATTTACAAGTGTTGGTTTATTGTTTGTTTCTGTTTTTAGATACAAACTATAGTGCAAAATTCTGAATAGTGTAAATTTGGGCATATGTGTACATTGTTACTACTTCTCTACATTGACAGGCTTCTAGAATGATTAGTTTATATACAACTGTGATCTGACAAATTTCTCATCTGCCTCTACTCACAGAAGAAGCCACCGATATTGTTTTCTCTAACAATATCTTTCCAAAACCTTTCAGATTTTGGGCTCCTAAATTGATACCATGTGCTCAAGTATTTGAAATAATAATAATAATAATGGGGATTCCTTATTTCTGTTTTGTTATTGGGTTTTTAAACTTGATTTTAACGCTTTAACTATAATTCTGTATTTATGTTTATTTTATTGTCAATCACATTTATTGCTACTGTACTGGGCAAACAGGACATCATAAGAAAAAAAATATTAATAAATATTTCTTTTTGATTTTCAATTTCAGGATTTTTTTCCCCATTTCTTTCCTTTCCTCCCTTGGTGCAGCCACTTGCTAAATCTTTTTTAACCTCTTCCCAAATATTGTTACATTCAAATTATTAATATATTTAGCACTTAGCTCTTCTATTCTGTGGATTAAATAATAATTTAATGAATTTTCTCAGTGTTGTCATTCTTATTGTCTCTACTGTTAAATCTCACCATTACCTCAAGTGCTTCTGATTGATATATCTCTTTTATTCTGTTCTCTTCAGTGTCTTCTCTTTTTCCAGTATCTGCTTTAAGTGTGTGTGTGTGTGTTTGTGTGTGTGTGTAATTTTAAATGTAGTGTCCTCTGGAAATTTGGACTAAAATTGCTATGAGCCCTGCTAAAGTTGGAAAATGGTAAGGTTCTCAAAGTATCTGGAAATTAATTAGGTAAGAGTGGACTATCTATTTTATCTCTCTTTCCCTCTTTCTTCTTGGAAAGTTTAATTCCTTATTTGAGTGTATAAACTTTTGGGGGCAAGGATTACACTTGACTTCACACTTGTGGTATTTTGGGAGCAACATGCCTCAAAGTAGGCAGACTAGTACAAAGAAGTGATAGAGATCAAGGAAAAAAATAGTGTTGAATTAATTTTATTTAACTGTTTAATTCAAACCAATTGTTTTTGTTTATTAAATAATATGATTCATCCCTGGGGATCTAGTATTTTCCCCCTATTACCACATTAAAATTTGGTGGCAATCTTTGGAGGATGCACCCAAGCTTGAAGAATGCCAGAAGCTCTGGGCTTCCATTCTACACTCCTGATCTTTCAATGAGCCTAAGAGTGTTTTATTTCCCACATGAACCCTTTTATACATACTGCTTTTTCCCAATATAATGCCCTCTTATCAGATTCTCTTGCTTTTGCTATATTTCTATATTCAAACACCACCCTAAGATAGATAGATAGATAGATAGATAGATAGATAGATAGATAGATACACACACACACACACACACACACACACACATACATACATACATACATACTCTTTTGTTCTTTTCTTTTTCTTTCATGTGGCTCTTCCATAAAACCTAACCTTTTGGTGTAGTGGTGGTGGTGGTGGTGGTGGTGATGACGACAATAATAATTTCTCTTCTTCCTTCTTTGACAACTGTTACTTAAAATCTTAAGGTTAAAAAAATGCCTGTAACTTTTCTGTACCAATTTCTACTTTTACTTTACTTTTGCAGTTGTTCTCATATGGTTGAACCCTCCTGGATTCTCCATTCCTCTGACTGTACCAGTACAATGATGTTGTCTAAGTGTCTGCCTCTGGTTCCTAAATAACAAATGGTCTTTATCAAAAGGTAACACTAGCTGGTAGTTCTCTGCCAGTTTCCCAGTTGATGGACAGTTGAAGAGCATAACCATTGCAGCCAAAATAGTATTCCAGTGACTATGTTGATCAATTTCCACATGATTATCCAAATGTCTGATGTGGAAATACCTCCCAATTTTATGCCAAATTTGAGAGCTTCTTGTACAGTCTTTGAATTTCACATACAGTATTGTTATATGAATCTCTTTTAAAATATTATGCTTGGTTTTGACCAAACACTGGCAGTGCCTTATGAAGCATCAAGAAGCATACAAAACTGTTATATTTCATCCTCATTTTTTTGAAATCATACATGCTGTATGACTAGGGTATAAAACCCTGTATTTTAATATCACATGGGAAATGCTTCTCTGTGTATATATTTCCAATTACAAAATCCTAAAAGAAAATGATCTTCCTATATTTAATTTTATTCATTTTCCCTCCATCAGATAGATAAAATTATCCATCTCTACTTTATAAGATTTGTATCTTAAGAGACTTTTGATCATTTTGCTACTACAGCTATGTATACTGATTTTAATTTTCATTATGAAATTTAAATATTCTAGCATAATTATTGGCAGCCAGTTTGGTGTAGTGGGTTAAGCTACCAGGCTAGAAACTCGGAAACTGTGAGTTCTAGTCCTGCCTTAGGCACAACATAACTTTGAACTAGTCACATTCTCTCAGTCTTAGGAAGAAGGCAATGGCAACCACCCCTAAAATCAAGAATGTCTTGAAGGGACAAAATAAAACAAAATGAACTCATTAGCTATAGGAGGAGGAAGAGGAGGAGGAGGAGGATATGCTAGTAATCCAATAGATTGAGCCATCATCTACTTGATCCACTTTTTTCAGACAGATTGTGGACACCATAAGTTTTCTCCTCTCTTGTATATGCTTCCAACAACTGCTTTGAAGGGGTGGGAGATCCCAAGGACCAGATTGCAGAAAAGTTAAAAGTATGATTAAGATAAGTAAAGGTAAAGGTTTCCCTTGACATTAAGTCCAGTCGTGTCTGACTCTAGGGGGCGGTGCTCATCTCCGTTTCAAAGCCAAAGAGCCGGCGTTTGTCCGTAGACACTTCCGTGGTCATGTGGCCAGCATGACTACACGGAACACTGTTACCTGCCCGCCGAAGCGGTACCTATTAATCTACTCACATTGGCATGTTTTCAAACTGCTAGGTTGGCAGGAGCTGGGACTAGCAATGGGAGCTCACCCCGTCACACGGATTCAAACCGCCGACCTTCCGATCGGAGAGAGGAAATCCCAGTGTGCAAGTGAAATCTGAAACATGCACACACAGTGTGAAATCAACCACAATCAGTACACTATATATTCAGGTACATCTCAGGGGCAGAGTATGTGCATCGTCACAAGTGAAGCATATGCTTCAAAAGATGAATCAATGGCCTGACTCAGTACAACAGCTTCTAATACAATTGGAGTGATTTTTATTCTAGTTCTTTGCATATTTATATGTTTAGTGCTCTGCATTCTGAGCATTTCTACTCCACTGCAAGTGCGGAAATATTAAGCAGTAAAGCCACACACACACACATACACAGACTTTATGTCCCTTAGATATTGTTTACCAGCTCAGGAATTAATTTTTCTGCATGTATCTAAAACAGCTTCGGGATCAGTCTGCACTTTCAATTTGCATAATGGCATAAAAGGAGGGAGATCCTTACACCCTCAGTGCCCTCATTGTGAAACACGGCACAGTTTGGTCTTTTCTATACTTCATTATGCAAGCTGCATACCTGTATATGAAAACTGAAAATAAAGGAATTATGGAAATGTGATGGAAAATGCATGGAAATAAAGGCACTGTTATATGAAAGTCTCCTACTTCCCTCCTATGAAATTCAAATGTTAAACCACATTATTAAAATAATACTCAAGCCAATTACTCAAATATTGGCATAAGTGTATGAGACACATAGGTAGAAACAGCCAGTAGATTTTTTTTTTAATGCAATTTAATGTGGCATATCTGGGCAAGACAATGAAAGTTTCAAATCAAAACACTAATTTCAGGAAAAAATGAGATATTTAAAAAGTATTAATGCTAAAACTGATTTCCATTGGAAGAAAGAATAAAACTTTTATATTTCAATAAGAATGAATACTAGTAATACTTCTTTTAAAGTATGCTTCAGGAATGTTGAGAATAAAGAGTTGCTCCTTCACTCTTCTATTGGCTGTGAATCCCAAATTTCAGGGCAGATCTGTACTTTCTGCTTGCATGTATGGATTGCCTGCAACTACTTGAGTGCAGAAATGGATGGTGTTATCCTCTACCCATTGCCAGCCCATCACCAATGCACTCTGTGCCCATGTGTATAAGCCAACGTATGCCCTTCCAAATGGATGATCTACAACCTTTCTTTTGAACTATATATAATCTTTTCACTGATCCAATGATGGCCCATTAAATCAATGAACTTTCCCTGTCCTGTGTTTCCCCAACCGTCTAGAAACCTCCATTTCTATTCATTCTTTACATCTTACAGTGGCATTTTTCAGTTTCTGCCCAGGCTCAGTGAAGCATGGTTCCCTAGCTCTCCCACTCCCTGTGCACAGTACTGCAAAACTTCCCTTCCCTTCCCTTCCCTTCCTTTCCCTTCCCTAAATCTTTAAGTTGCAGTGTAGGTATGTTGGAATAAAGCTACTAATTTCAGTGAATGCTATTTTGCTTCTGTGAAGCTGAATCATCAGTTTGTTATTGCTATAAACTTTCTGTGGGCTTAAAGTGGAATGCCAGAATAAAGGAAGAACCTTTTCATTTGCTTTGACAATTGTAGATCAGAACAATAATGGTGCAATAAGGGGGGGGGGGGATAGAGGATCTGTGTTAGAGTCAAAACAGACAATGTGGGAAGGGATTGTGAAGACACCCACATATGCAAACCTCTAGGAAAACAAAGGAAAAGAATGGTGCTGACAAGATTCACCTTCCTAAAAAGCAAGGGAATGATCAGTCAGGGCCTGTGGTGCCATAGTCTGAATTGAGCAGCAACCTGGCCTCACTGCAAAACCACCGCAATCCAGATGAATGTTTAAGGTTGGCTTCAGAAACAGCCAAGAGGAGCACAGGAAATAAGCAGTTTAGGCTTCCATGAGGAATTGCCCTTAATCTGAAACCTGGATATAAGCCTCTTTGAAATCAATAGGCCTCACTTATGAGTAGCCACAGAGGCAACTGTGTTATTAATCTCTGTGTTCATATTAATGTAATATATTTTTTTTACAAAACAATCTCCCACCTTTATGTTCTGATTCTTGAAATGTTCCTAGATAAGCACACTGATTGCTAATCTGTTTGCACTCCCAGTTCAATAAGGTAATGATGTACTCAAAGACATAAATGCTTTGGGAAGTTGCTATCTGAGGAAACATCTCTCCAATACAAGCTAATAGGAAATACCATAGTGATTCTTCTCTGCATAACCAGCAGGATGAAAGTATATTATGTGAAGACATGAGAGAAAGTTTTCTTGGCTGTGGAAACTCAAATATGAAATGTTAAACGTAATGCTGGATGCAATTGCACTAATGATCTTAATGATATTCTCTGGCACTGATTTCATCAGGGTGTTTTTCTCTGTTATATAAAATGTATCTTCAGTGTCTGATCATTATTCAACATAAGACCTGAATAAACAACATCTGTTCACTCCCAACATCTATCATACCTCTCTCCATTTTAACTATCCCATTTCTCTGTTTATTTGTAGTTCATACACATGCTGTTGCATAACACTGATCTTTTTGTTCCCTTCTATACCTTTCCAGAAATCACTGAGGAAATTTTGGCTTTGAGACATCAAGGCTGCCTTGTGCATAGACTGGATGCCCAGGGTCACACTATCCTAAAATGAAATCTTCATAGCTTCAGTCAGAAACCCAGGGCTGTAAAGACTTGCTAAAATGACTTGAGAATGGGAACTTTAACTTAAAATTTAGAAAATATTTCAGTGTGTTGTCTCAGTAATGCTGATCACCACAGTCCCCTAAAAATAGATGGACTACCAGCTGATATGGCTGTTTTAAAATAATTTCTTACCTTTTAAAATGTTGACCGTAGTAATGGTATAGAGCAAAGTGACCTGAAGATTAGAGCTCTGGCCCACATTAAGGTATATATTCTCCTCATTCCCTTTATAACAATGTGGGAGGGGATTTTTTGAAAGAAAAAGATTTGTGTGTGGGGGAGAATATTGGAGAATAGTAGATGAAGTGGGAAAGGTTTAAATCTCTTTGCCCTATGTGGCCACTCCAAACTGATGCTCCATAGCTCCCTGTTGCGTATTTAATGTAAGCATTGTTTGATCCTTTTTGCAGTGCTTTATATAACTCTCTTCTTATTCAGATACTTCTGGTTAGAAATTTGGTTACTTTAGACAAACAAGTTTTAATTAGTTTCACTATACAACCATAATCAACACTGATATTTGAATATAATATATAGACTACATACTATAGATTCATATTGTTTGTCTAAGGACTTGATGAAATACCCCACTCATTTACATTTAGTTCAATAAAATAATCTAGGGTTTTTTATCTTTAATTTAGGAAAAAAGCCCTGATTAGTAATAGCTGATTGCCATCTTAAAACAGCTTATTCTTATTCTGCAGGTGGGCTTTGATGATTCTGGGCATAAATAGTAGCTCAGTGCTGGAGTTTGCCTGAATACAAGTATTATGTACATAAGGCTCATCCTCAACATCCCATCCCCAGATCCCCTTTGGACTTTGTACACTGAACATGGATTTCTGCTTAGAGTTCATATTCCTACAGCTGTGATTACAGGACTCCTGTGATTGCAAATGCATTGAATGTGCTTACTCCGAACCTTTGAAGTCCTTAATGAAGAATGTGCAAAGATTTAGAAGCCAAGTAGACATGTAAGGAAGTGAGCTACAGCCTTACAGTGCATATCTACATGGTCTCTACTTGACCTCTAATCATGTGCAGGGAAAAGTCCACATATTTTAATGGCAAGAATTCTGCTCCAGTTGGAGGGGAGGAAGAAAGAGAACCTATGCTTTGATCTGCCAAATTTTCAGGCAGATTGTGTAATTTACATAGTAAATGCTCACCATTTGTCCCCTTGTGAAGAACATTCTGGAATAATTATTATTGCCTGCTGAATTAGATGCATCCTTCATTGTTCATTTTGGGCTTAAGGCTGCACAGGTTTAAATTATTTAAATTAAAGGCCATGGTCACGTTAATGAAATGTTTACAGTTCAGGAGCAATTTTCTCAGAAGTGTCCTTTCCAACTGTCACTTTTGCTGCTAGAAGACAACTTATGGAATATTTTTGAGGCACAGTTTTTCCATAAAAAATGTAAGGTTAGGCTTGTACCAAATAATAGCAGCTGGGGTCTCTTCTTAAGCACCACACTGATGCAACAGAACAAGTTTCTAAGGGCTCTATTAGAAAGAAAAACAATTTGTAGAAGCACATAAATGCCACTCCAATTGTAAAGTCTCAGAATATATTAACTTTGTGAGAAAAGACATGCTGAGAATTAAGCATGTAATAACAGGAACATAAAATGAATGTTCCATAGTTCCTCTAGGGGGAGCTCCACTCAGTGGGTGGTGGTCACACTGCAGGAAGAAAGAAGTATATTACAGTTATTTCTCCTTCTCCTTGAATTTCCTTACATGTCCCTGAGGAAGTTGTTAGAGTAAAAAGCCATGCAAGGGACTGCAGGAAGAAAGTAGGCTGACCATACGTCCCGTTTTGAATGGGACAGTCCCGTTTTTTAACATTTCCTGACCATCCCATTGTTTTAATATAAATGTCAATTTTGTCCCATTTTTTAAAAACGTTGGAGCCTATTGGGAAAAGCGGGAAAAATTGAAATTGAAATTGAAAAGGAGGCTGACTTGGCAGTAGTTTTGAATCTGGCAGGAAACCTAGAGTGGAACCGCAGGAACAGCTGATCGGCGGCGAGCAAGAGGAAGAGCAGTCGCTGCCACCAATCAGTGCAGTGGAAGATGTTCGGAAAAGCACGCCCAGCAGAAAAGAAGCCAATTGGCTCTCAGGCCAAAATGGCGGGAAGAAAATAAAATAAAAGGGGGTGCCAGAGAGGAACCGTTCACTAGACTCCTTCGTTCCTCTCCTCCGTTCCAGCCCTCCGCTTCTCCAGCCTCCTTCTGCCTCGTTCCTCTCCTCCCCAGCCCTCTGATGCCCTCAGCCCTCCACTTCTCCAGCCTCCTGTTCATTCCTCTCCTCCCATCCCAGCCCACCACTGCCCTCAGCCCTCCTGCACTTCTCCAGCCTCCTGCCACCTCATTCCTCTCCTCCATCCCAGCTTGCAGCCCTCCTGCAACCTCTCTGCCCAACGCCACCCCTGCACCAGCCTCTCCAGATCAAACCATTGACACATCTCCCCCTCCTGCACCTTCCCAGCTTACTGTCGATAACCTTTTTTATCATCTTTTTCATGAATATGGAATATTACATAAGTTTAACCCCATCCCATTTTGCCATCCCAATGTCCCATTTTTGTCTCAAGGAGATATGGTCAGCCTAGAAGAAAGGGAAGTCAGCAAAAGACATCTCTCTCTTTGCTCTAGTGGGAGGCTTTTCAGGAGATCAGTCCCTTCTAGATGATCTCACTACAGCTCAATATGATTCAAATATGGAAAGGACTGGAGTAAAACACGTCTGCACAGTAAAACTTGCTTTCTTGTTTTGATATTGACATTGCCAATGCTATCTCTGTAATGATATAAGCAGGGTTTCATGGATATATATCATAGCTCACATCTGCACTTACTGTTTAAGATGTTCCTGTTCTGTGCTCATACTGGCTTGCAAGGGATTCAATTGGAACTGAAGCCAACCACATCCTATCATTGGATGTTATTCCTGCTGTTATGCCCTCACACTTTTCCATTCCAAGAAAGCAATTTCCTTTCTGTAGGTGGGTCTTCCAGGACTATTCTCTCTCCCTCTCTCAAGAGAGAGAGAGAAGTTGAATTGATTTGAATTTATTTATACAAAGTTAAAGCATCAAAATGCACATAAAATGTGGGTACGTGGGAGTGACCTTAGGTGACAGGGGGCAGAGTCACAGTCAGGGCAACCATCAAATAAGCGGCAGCTTAGCCTGCAGCAGGAATGTGGGTGTGGCAAACATCTCAGAAAGGACCCTCCCTAGTTTCTTGAGCTGGAAAGGTGATGGGGAGAAATATACTCTCAGACTTGCAAGATTCTGTTAATGTAACCTTACAATAAAGACACAGTAGTTCATCTGGGCGTGCTTCCTGTCTGGACTACCTCGCAAGGCTAACATCAATCTTGCAAGTCTGAAAGTACTTTTCTCCCCATCATTTTTACAGCCCAAGAAACTAGGGAGGGTCCCTTCTGAGATGTTTGGCACACCCATGTTCCTTTTGCGGGCTCAGTGACCATTCCCCTGGCTGTGGATCTGTCTCCCAAGGTCATTTTCACATACCATTCAACAAGTAGCTTAAGCATTTGTTTTCCATACTGGCCTGTTTCTTTGTAATATCTTTTAGATGCACAGTTAACATGAGTACTGTAGTAGCACAAGGGCTAAAAGTCTTGCCTTGTAAATAAAAGGTTGCTGGTTTGTAGTATATAGCAGTGTTTCTCAACCTGAGCACCTTTAAGATGTGTGGAGTCCAGCTGGGTAGTGCTGGCTGGGAATTCTGGGAGTTGAAGTCCACACATCTTAATATTGCTGAGGCTGAGAAACACCAGTGTTTAGTGCTATTTGGCAACTGACAGTGACCCCCTTTTACCCCAAGTGACTGGAAAAAAACTAGTGAAACAGTGCACAACTGGACTTGGTTTTTAAAGAAAGCAAGAATAGAAGAAAAATAGGAAGCTTGGAAAAAAAAATACAAATTAAAAACTTTCTGACAGTTTTAATCAGTAAACCTTATATTATAAACCTTATATAATATAAACCTTATATTCAGAAGGAAAGTTATAGCATTACAGCATTATCCCAAGTGGGCTGAGGTGACATAACATGGAAATGTGTACTTTGGAAGTGGTACAGAACAATGCACTTTGACAGTGCGGAGGGATTGAAAGAGGGTGGCAGGATCCGTTTTGCCCTCCAGAAATGGTAGCTTGTTCATTCTGGCTTTGGAGCAACTGGGCAATTTGGAAATACCATAAAGTAATTTTCATAAATGCTTTAGATTTTTCTTGAATAAGCTAATTTCTCATGGCCAGAGTGAGAACAGTATGAAGCCATTTTCATTTTGCTTTGGTCTACAGTATTATAGATCTTAATTCATATTTTATCTTGGGTTGATGTTAAAAGACTTGGAACTTATATTCAAATAATTGACATGAATTAAAAAGAACAAAGTGGTTAAACATATTTATATGCTTCATATATTTTCTTTTTAATTTTCTTTTTCCTTTTTAAAGTTTGATTTCTATTTTGGCTTATACACAGGGCAACTTTTTTTTTTCATGTCATTGGATAAAATGGACTATTTATTAGCATTTTACAACTTGAAATCAAGGCATTTAAATCCTCCTGTACTACAATGCACTTAAATCAGTTGGAGGGAATGCACTTAAATATTGGTGCTTTCCCCATATTTCCTGATCCCATTGTGACTAGTAAAAATCCCAGTATTTGCATTTGGGAAAGTATTGTTTCCTGAATTTAAGCTAGTTTCAGCAGTTGTTTTTCCTCTTTGAATTCCTGTTATATTTTCAGTGGTTGAATTATTCTTTTTGTCCTAAGCAGCCACTGTTGTATCTTATTAAGCAGCTGTTTTATTCCACCCCAGAGATGACAAGTTTTCACTGGTGAATAAAGTAATTTCTCCATATTCCAGAGCTCCCTGTAGGAGTATTCTAAAGCTTAATTAATTTGCTGCTTAAAAACATTTCGAGACCCTTAGCCAAAAGTATCTCTAAGAATGCAAATTAGTTGTTGTTGTTAGCTTTACTTTTCTTTCTAGGGAAATCCTGAGACGATTCATGAAATATTTTTCTACTGATATTATCTTGGTCGTTTTGAAGATTCTTTTCTGCCTTGTATTATTTTCATATCCTTCCCATTTAAACACACACACACACACCTCAAAATGAGTATTGTCTTATAATCTGCATCAAGTGTAGCCTTAGAAAGCCTCATAAAGTTGAAGAGTCCTTAGGGCTCATCTAGTTTAACACTCCACTCAATGCAGGATCCACTAGAACATCTCTGAAGGTGACCTGTTTAAAGACATGTAATGAAAGAGAACTTTACTACAATATTTCATGTTACGACCTGTTCCACTGGCTAACAGATCATATAGTCCGGCAGGTCCTGAACCCCGTTCCTTGTAGTTCTAACCCACTGGTTCTGGTCTTACCTTCTAAGATAATAGAGAATTAGTCCTTATTGTTATCATGCCCCCTTCTGCCATCTTACAGAATTCGAATTAATTGAGACACTTATCTTAATTCATCAGTTCAGCACCCACATAAAATATTTTGGGTTGCATGGAATTGTCTGTACAATTCTGGGCACCATGTTTCCAGAAGGATATTGATATTGACAAGTTAGAACATGTCCAGAAAGCTACAAAGATGATACAGATACTGCAGACATTTTATATGAGGACAGGCTGAAGGAACTTATCTGGACCACTTCCAATTGGATTTCAGGCCAGGGTATGGGACTGAAACGGCATTGGTCACACTTGTGGATGATCTGTGGAAGGAGTAGGATGGGGGTAGTGTGTCCATCCTTGTTCTCCTTGATCTCTCAGCAGCATTCAATACTGTCAACCATGGTATCTTTCTGGACGAGCTCCAGGGATTATGAGCTGGAGGCACAGGGTTATTTTGGTTCTCCTCCTTCCTCTTGCATTTGGATCCAGTCAGTGATGATTGAGGGGGATAGGTCTGCCCCACAGCCCCTCTGATGTTGGGTAGCTCAGGGCTTGATTCTCTCCCCTCTCCTGTTTAACATCTACATGAAGCCATTAGACGAGGTAATTCAATGGCATGGGGTAAGGTATCCTCAATATGCTGTTGATATCCAGCTGCATATCTCCACCCCTGGCTAGCCAAGTGTTGCTGTGGAGGTTATGTCTCAGTGCCTGGAGCCTGTGGGGGTCAGGAAGGAGATGAACAGGCTTCAGCTCAACCCTGGCAAGATGGAATACCTTTGGATGTTAGGCCTCCTGGATCTGATGATTTTGCATTCTTGGTTCTGGATTGGATTGTATAACCCAGACAAAACCACTGTGCAGTTTTGGTCCTCCTGAACTCATGGCTTCTGTTTGAAGAGCATTGGCAGCTATGGCCAAAGGGGCTTTTGCACAGCTTTGTGTTATACATCAGTTGTGGATCAGAAGACACTGTGCTCAGTCACTCATGCTTTGGTCACCTTCTGAGTAGATTACAGTAATGTAGACTACGTGGGACTATCCTTAAAGAACATCTGGAAGCTTCAACTGGTCCAGAATGCAGTGGTGCAGGCAATTATGGGTGTGTCTTACTTTGCCCATGTTATACTTTTGCTCTGTGAGCTGCACTGGCTTTCAGTTTCCTTCTGGGTGTGGTTCAGGATGCTGGCTATTGCCTATAAAGCCTTACATGCCTCACATGGCATGGGCCAAGGGTAATTGTGGGACCACCTTACTTCCATCATTTAGGTCAGGCAGGAGAAATGTGCTCCAGATCCCATCTATTTGGGATTGTTATCTAGGGGACTAGGAAGTGTGCCTTTTCCATAGCTGTGCTTGCTCTCTGGAATACCATATTGCCTAAAATTCAGCTGGCCCCAACACAGCTCACCTACTGAAAAGCCTTGAGGACCTGGCTGTTTCCCCAGGTATGGGGACCAGGAGAGTAATTGAGCCCATGCTATTGATGAATGCTGTTTTGGGAGCCACTTGGTGTTATTTGGTTGAGAACGGCATTTTTAAATATTTTTATTTATTTATTTTTATTTATTTATAAATTTATTCACCACCCATCTCTCCCCAACAGGGGGACTCTGGGTGGCTTACAATAAAACAAAATTAAAATATGAAACCACTACAATTAAATACAATAAAAATATAAATATAATAAAATCTGCATGGTGAAGAGATCTTAATCAGATCTTCAGTGTGGTAGGTCCCTCCAGATCACCTCATGGTGCTAGCCATCCCCAGGTGTAATTATTTGCCCTCCCATTCCAAGCCTGTCTACAAAATTAGGTCTTTAATCTTTTGTGGAAGTCCAGGAGTGAGGGGGCTTGTCTCACCTCTGGGGGAAGGATGTTCCAAAGGGCGGGAACTACAGCAGAGAAGGCATGCTTCCAAGACCTCACTAGATGGAATTCTTTTATAGATGGGGCCTGTAACATGCCCTCCCTGCATGACCAGATGGGGCGGGTCGATGTAATAGGGATGAGACGGTCCCTCAGATATCCTGGTCCCATGCCATGTAGGGCTTTAAAGGTGATAACCAACACCTTGAATTGGACCCAGAAGCAAACTGGGACCCAGTGCAGCTCACGCAACAGAGGTGTTATGTGTGCAAATCTTGGAGCACCCAAGATTGTCCGCGCAGCCGCATTCTGGACCAGCTGTAGCTTCCAGATATTTTTCAAGGGTATATACTGTATTTATATTATATTTTAATATCTGTTAGCTGCCCAGAGTCACATTGGTAAGAAGGGTGGCCATATGAATGAATGAACAAATGTTCTGAATGTGACTTATGGGTTTATGTGATTATAATGTATTGCTTTGTTTTTAATTTGGCTTGTATTTCTTTGTAATTTGGGATTAAATTATGCACTGAGGAATTGTATGCTACTCAGTCAGCTGACTGGAGCAGGTTATAAGCCTAACAAATTAATAAGCAAGGAAGCTATGGGATCCCTATCTATCTCCCATGATGGGGAAAAGGGGAGGAGCCAGAAAACAACAAGAAGCTACACCAAAGCAGAAAAGCAGACCAGGAAACATCTGAGAGGGCATCCTGGAGACCTCCAAGCTTTCTCTGTATAGTCTCAGTCTTCCTGTTATGGTTTGATGTTCTTTTCTGATTTGTGCATCAACCACATCGCAAGCATACAGCTGCTTCCAACCCTGCACTGAGCAGAGAATCCTATACTATACTAAAATGTTATTTGTATCTCTTTCGGTTTATGTCATTTTATGCTGGTCTTTTGATGGCTGTTAAGATTGTTTTTGTTGCCTATAGCCATGCAGAATAGCTGTTTTGTTTTAATGGGATTCCTGAACTTTGAATCAAACCATGGGATTTTGAATGTTTCTCTTAGCTGAATAGCTAGTTGTAAGTGTGTTTACATCTTCTTGGTTCATATGCTTAGAATTGGTTAAAAAGTCTATGTATCATGTAGTGTACATTTGAACCATGGTTAATAACATCAAGATGGAAAAGACTAGATGTCATCTATCTGATTTATAACAAGGATAAAGAAAAAATCGTAGGAGAGAATGAGATGGGAATGAGAGGTTAGAAGTCCAGTCTACTAATATTTAGAATCATAGCAGAATTGTCTACAAATGCCTGTAACATTCTTTTAGATTTCTTAGTTTAAAATATTAATAACAACAAGAAGGGATATAAAAGAAATCCTTTATAGATTTCAGTGGGAGTGAATTGATGTGATCAATCAGAACCTAATTAGGGCCTATCATTTTTCAATTACAATTTCATATGCACTTGCATATTTGGAGATATCCCATGTTTTGAAACATATATTAGGGGCAGTTACCTTTTTTAAGAAGTATATTTTAGGAATTCAAAATTGTACCTATAATTCCATGTATCACAGCAAATGTCACATGGTTTTATTTATATTTAAGGATTGTGTTAAAGAATTTACAGAATGCAGTTGTGCATGCAATCCTGTAATTCTGGCATGCGTATGATTTTTAAGAGATATTTCATTGTTGAATCAAATCAACTTTGAACATAGTGTTGGCTGGAAGACTAACAGAACATCAAAAGATTTCCATAACAGACTGGTTTATTCAAATTTGGTGATACAAACAAAGTAGTTTTTAACTGATTACTTTATTATATGAAGGTGCAGGGGTTTTTAGATGCCAATATTGAATATGGATTGTCAAAATAATAATTTTGCCAGTATTTCTCAGCTTTTTCTTACATTCTGTCTTTCATTTATTTGCCTTACTATGTCTTATTCCATTTCTGCAACCTGCTTAATGTTGTTTACTCCAAAATAGAAGAGTGTGATGGTTCTCTATGTAAAATCACTGTAGATCTCATAATGTATGTTTCATGATTGCTTCAATATTGATATTGTTTTCTTTTTTATCACTATTTTGATATTTTGCTTATGTGCTAAAAGCAGGACTAGTGGTGACACTGAATAGTCATCCTGTTCCATGAGACACCATAAGGAAGAAGAGATGAATGCAGAAAGAGGTGAAAGGTGCAGCAAATTAAAAAGCTAGATCTTATAGGGGAATAAAAACCTTTAAAGTCTGCTTTCAGAAGTAAACATTCTTAGTTGCATTTGGAGGACATGGCTTCATAAGTAGTTCAATACCAAATTCTGGGATGAGAGATCACAAATAAAGACAAAACGTTATTGGTTGGGTTGTTTCCAAGGTTACATCTACTGGCATGCAGAACAGATTAAGATATAGGAATATGCACTGAACAGTTTGAAGTGATGTTGTTATATTAATCGTAACATATAAAGTGAGCATTTAAAAGTAGTGTATGAAGATGCTGAATGAGAAATTGTCTGCACTCTGAGTGTGTGTGTGCTGTGCCTTTCCTTTATTTATTTATTTATTTATTTATTTATTTATTTATTTATTATTCAGATTTCTATCGCTACCCATCTCCCTCCAAAAAGGGGGACTCTTTAGAAATCATGATGTTAAAACATGCTGTGTCACTCTTATTTACTGCAAGATAGGTATATCAGGAAGCTAATGACATATGTGAGAAGTTTATTAAAACCCCACTTTTATCTCTTAGCCAAAATGCAAAGGCATCTGGTCAGCAGTGAAGTCAGAGATCAAACAATGGGTACTGCACAAGCCAAGACCTGTTACTAAAGAAGGCAAAATTCAAGTCTGAACATGCACATTTTTTCCTCAGAACAACTGAAAACTGAGCTAAGAAAAATAAGGGACCTACAATTATTAATGAATTCCATGTCTGAGTGGAAGTTTAAACCTGGGTCTCTCTGTCCTAGGCCAAACTCCAATCACTGAACTGAAATGGTAGTCTTCAGTACACTATGCATGCCATTAGAAAGCACAGTTGGCTTGTGACTTTAATAGCAGAGAAGACCACAGAGCACAGAATGAGATAAGTTAACCCTTCTCTCCATGGGAAACAATAATTTCCCTTAGTGTTAGTAGTCTTAGAAGGGCAGAATCAGTTGGTGATAATTTTTCTCAGGATCTTGTCTAAGTTAATTACTTTTTTTCCACATCCTCAATAAATCTCCCCTGCCCTACTTTTGAATAAATATCTGTCTCGTATTCTTACTATCACTCATTTGTTATCATATTTAATTTAGTAGTGCCTCATCAGGTAGTAGTATCAAGCTAATCTTGTCTGAATCTGGAAGCTAAGCAGAGCCAGACCTGGTTAGTACTTGGATCCACTAAAAAATTTCAAGACTAGACTGGAAAGTTGGGAAAAAAAAACATCTTGAAAGAAGGCTGTAACAACTACTTCCATAATGTTGCCAAGAAAACTGCAGGAATGTATCCTTGAAGTTTTCAGAAATTGAACTTGACTTGAGAATGTCGGTGGGGAGGAGTGGGGGGCTTTAAGTTTGGTATTTTCTGATACCAATAGTTTACTTAGTAGAAAGTAAAAGATTTAGTTACATTCAAAATTATTTTAATGGCAACCTTATCTTTCATTGATTCTGCTCTTTAGACTAGCATTTTTCTTCATATTGAGCTTCAGGAACTCAAAATTCTTTTGAGAGCTATATTATAAGTTATTTAGCAAGGAGAGATTTAAAGGTATCTAGGAGGTTTAATCAGATTCCCTTTGAAGACACAGCTGGACCAATATGGATAACTTTTCTTTAAATTTTATATTTTATCATCAACTATAACTAGTTAAGTGTTACCTACACATGAAAATGTAGAATTAAGATGAATGATATGCCAAACTTCTAATCAAGAAACACAGAGAAGCAGCAAACTCTTTCTGAGCATCACTCCAGAGAGCGTAGAAATTAGTGCTATGCTGAAAATGCCTGCATTATTTTTGTTGTTGTTGTTTATTTGTTTAGTGGCTTCCGACTCCTCGTGACTTCATGGACCAGCCCACGCCAGAGCTTCCTGTCGGTCGTCAACACCCCCAGCTCCCCCAGGGACGAGTCTGTCACCTCTAGAATATCATCCATCCACCTTGCCCTTGGTCGGCCCCTCTTCCTTTTGCCTTCCACTTTCCCTAGCATCAGCATCTTCTCCAGGTATTCTGTCTTCTCATTATGTGGTGAAAGTATTTCAGTTTTGCCTTTAATCCCTCAAGTGAGCAGTCTGGCTTTATTTCCTGGAGGATGGACTGGTTTGATCTTCTTGCAGTCCAAGGCACTCTCAGAATTTTCCTCCAACACCACAGTTCCAAAGCATCTATCTTCCTTCTTTCAGCCTTCCTTATGGTCCAGCTCTCGCAGCCATATGTTACTACAGGGAACACCATTGCTTTAACTATGCGGACTGTTGTTGTCAGTGTGATGTCTCTGCTCTTAACTATTTTATCGAGATTTGTCATTGCTCTTCTCCCAAGGATTAAGCATCTTCTGATTTCCTGACTGCAGTCAGCATCTGCACTAATCTTCGCACCTAGAAATACAAAGTCTTTCACTGCTTCTACATTTTCTCCCTCTATTTGCCAGTTATCAATCAAGCTGGTTGCCATAATCTTGGTTTTTTTGAGGTTTAGCTGCAAGCCAGCTTTTGCACTTTTCTTTCACCTTCATCATAAGGCTCCTCAGTTCCTCTTCGCTTTCAGCCATCAAAGTGGTATTATCTGCATATCTGAGATTGTTAATGTTTCTTCCAGCGATTTTAACTCCAGCCTTGGATTCCTCAAGCCCAGCATGTTGCATGATGTGTTCTGCATACAAGTTGAATAGGTAGGGTGAGAGTATACAGCCCTGCTGTACTCCTTTCCCAATCTTAAACCAGTCCGTTGTTCCATGGTCTGGAACTGGTACTGTTGCTACTTGGTCATTATAGAGATTCTTCAGGAGGCATACAAGATCACTGGGTATCCCCATACCACTAAGAACTTGCCACAATTTGTTATGGTCCACACAATCAAAGGCTTTAGATTAGTCAATAAAACAGAAATAAATGTTTTTCTGAAACTCCCTGGCTTTTTCCATTCTCCAGCGGATATTGGCAATTTGGTCCCTAGTTCCTCTGCCTTTTCTAAACCCAGCTTGTACATCTGGCAATTCTCGCTCCATGAATTGCTGAAGTCTACCTTGCAGGATCTTGAGCATTACCTTACTGGCATGTGAAATGAGTGCCACTGTTCGATAGTTTGAACATTCTTTAGTGTTTCCCTTTTTTGGTATGGGGATATAAGTTGATTTTTTCCAATCTGATGGCCATTCTTGTCTTTTCCAAATTTGCTGGCATGTAGCATGCATTACCTTGACAGCATCATCTTGCAAGATTTTGAACAGTTCAGCTGGGATGCCATCATCTCCTTCTGCCTTAGTATTAGTGATGCTTCTTAAGGCCCATTCAACCTCACTCTTCAGGATGTCTGGCTCTAGCTCACTGACCACACCGTCAAAGCTATCCCCGATATTGTTATCCTTCCTATAGAGGTCTTCTGTATATTCTTGCCACCTTTTCTTGATCTCTTCTTCTTCTGTTAGGTCCTTGCCATCTTTGTTTTTGATCATATCCATTTTGGCCTGGAATTTACCTCCGATGTTTCTAATTTTCTGGAAGAGGTCTCTTGTCCTTCCTATTCTATTGTCTTCTTCCACTTCCATGCATTGCTTGTTTAAAAATAATTCCTTTTCTCTTCTGGCTAACCACTGGAATTTTGCATTTAATTGGGCATATCTCCCCCTATCACTGTTGCCTTTTGCTTTCCTTCTTTCTTGGGCTACTTCTAGTGTCTCAGTAGACAGCCACTTTGCCTTCTTGGTTTTCTCTTTCTTTGGGATGTATTTTGTTGCCGCCTCCTGGACAATGTTGTGCACTTCTGTCTATAGTTCTTCTGGGACCCTATCTACTAAGTCCGGTCCCTTAAATCGATTCTTCACCTCCACTTCATATTCCTTAGGAATATTAGTGAGCTCATATCTAACGGATCTGTGGGTCTTCCCTAATCTCTTTAGTCTGATCCTAAATTGTGCAATAAGAAGTTCGTGATCGGAACTACAGTCAGCTCCGGGTCTTGTTTTTGTACAGATGTCCACCACCTTTGGCTGCAAAGGATGTAGTCAATCTGATTTCGGTGTTGTCCATCTGGGGAAGTCCATGTATAGAGGCGTCTCTTAGGTTGTTGGAAGAGAGCGTTTGTTATGCAGAGTGAGTTGTCTTGGCAAAATTCTATCAGCCTATGTCCTGCTTCGTTTTGTTCTCCCAGGCCATGCTTACCTGTAATACCAGGTGTCGTTTGACTGCCCACCTTAGCATTCCAGTCTCCTGTGATGAAAATAACATCTCTTTTAGGCGTGCTGTCCAGTAGGTGCTGCAGATCCTCATAGAACTGCTCTACTTCAGCTTCTTCAGCATCTGTGGTTGGGGCGTATATTTGGATCACTGTGATGTTAGAGGGCTTGTCCTGAATTCGAATTAAGATCATTCTATCGTTTTTTGGATTGTATCCAAGTACTGCTTTAGCCACTTGACTATTAATTATGAAGGCTACTCCATTTCTTCTGTGGTCCTCTTGTCCACAGTAGTAGATCTGGTGGTCATTTGATGTGAAGTGGCCCATTCCAGTCCATTTCAGTTCACTGACGCCCAGAATGTCTATCTTTAATCTTGACATCTCACCAATAACCACATCCAATTTGCCCTGGCTCATAGATCTTACATTCCAGGTTCCAATGGTGTGTTGATCCTTAGAACATCAGATTCACCGTTCACCACCAGCACCGTCGGCCACTAGCTGTCCTTTCGGCTTTGAGCTAGCTCTGTCATCACATCTGGGGCTAGTTGAACTCATCCTCTGTTCCTCCCCAGTAGCATTTTGACCATCTTCTGACCTGGGAGCTCATCTTCCGATGGTATACCAACATATCTCTGGTTGTACTGATCAATTTAGTTTTCACGGCAAAAATACTGGGGTGGGTTGCCATTACCTTTCCCAGGGATCGCATTTAGTCTGACCTCTCTGTCACGACCTTGTCATCTTGGGTGGCCCTTCACAGTTTAGCTCACGGCATCATTGAAGTGCTCAAGCTCCAGCACCACGACAAGGTAACAGTCCTTTGCTGAAGGCATTATTTTTACCCACTGTGAATATTCCCATTGCCAACATTTAGTGTCTTTAGTAATGAGCCAACTAATAGATATGAGTGAACATTTGTGTATGTGTGTGTGTGTGTGTGTACAAATTGATCATTCACAGGACAGCAGTCTCAAAAAAAAAATCACATTCCAATTAAATCATGAGACAAATGTCCATCAAGGAAGGTAGCAAAGTAACATGTGGTAGTGAGAACTATGCAACAGAAAGCCCTCTACCACCATGGAACAATAAAATAATGTTAAGAGTCCCATCAAAAGGAATTCTAAAGCTCCCTGAGAATAAAGTATAAAAATAGATGAAGGGCATTTTTAGGAAATTGAGGATAGTTTCAGCACAATGTCAGTGAAAAAAGTTGAAGAATGTCTGAGAATTTCCCATCTCTATCATCTTTACTCCTAACCAGCAGAAAGACCAGATGCAATATGATTCGCTCATTGGAACATACCTAGATGTCCTCCAAGGATCAAAGACTATGTTGCCAGTGGTTGTAAGCACATGGATATTTCTAAGCATGTTCAGCTGAATATACAAAAAATGTCCCCTTTAAGCATTCACGAAGGCCATTACACTCAAAGTAGCCTCAAGGGTGGGTTGGGGCAAAGGTAAGCAAATTATTAAAGCAGTGTTGCATTGTTGCTTTGTGACCCTTTTGTACATTTGCAGTAATGTTACACGCATGTACAAAAGTTTGCCCCGCAGTGGCCCAATTCTCCTTTCATCATTATGACAAAAGCAGTGGATCCTGAGGATACCTCTGTTCATGCTGAAGATGGTTCACACCCTCTTCATACATTATAACATAATACCTGAATTGTGTGACAAATGTTATAGTACAACTATGGATGGTAATAAGGATAGAAACTCTTTTTGCAATTGTAATGGCGGAAAAAAGCTGCAGCTAGGTCGCACCACCAGTTTGATCACTTATTCATGGAATATTCCATGTTAATAGGTATATCTGAACATTTTAAATATCTTCACATTAATTACCTTATCTTTAAATGCAAGGCTCTCTGTCAAAACCAATGTACATCATCAATCAAATGCAATCAGTTAATCAAATTTAGGCAGACACATTTCTCTTTAGACACTTAAATGAGCATCCTGATTTTCCAAATAGTTAAGGAGCCTGTTGATGCTCATCATGTAATGAAATCAGAGTCCTTGCTTGAATGAATGAATATAAACTATTTAAATGAGGGAAGAAATGTAAACTAAATACATAAACATAAACCATTAAAACAATTTGAATACATAATTGCTTATTTTGTGCTGCTCTAGTCCACTGGGGAGAGTGATAACTGGCTGTTCTGGTTTCAGAAGATGATTGAATTCAATTAAGTCTTACAAAAGTGTTAAGCAGCTATTTTGTGTGTGTGCCTTTGAGTCAGTGTTGACTCCTGGCAACTGCCTGGATTAGTCCCTGCAGTTTTCTTGGCAAGGTTTTTTTCAGAAGTGGTTTGCCATTGCCTGCTTCCTAGGGCTGAGAGTGCCTGACAGACACTTCACACTGTGCAAGCAGCATGCTCTGCCTTGTTGAGGCAGAAGGCCACACTCTTCTCTTCACTGAAGGTTTTTTCCATCACACAGTGAGATGTCTGGTTCTTCTTTCAGAGAGAAATGAGCTTCTGAGTTTGCATTGCACATGTGGAAAAGCCCAGTTTTCCAGTATCCTTGCCCTTGCACTTAACAGTGGGGCCATGCCACTCCACAATGGTTCTGTATTGAGGCATTTTTTTTTTTAAGATCTGCTAAGGCGTTAGGCTAGAAACCAGAAGACCGTGAGTTCTAGCCCTGCCTTAGGCACAAAGCCAGCTGGGTGGCTGTGGCCAGTCATTCTTTCTCAGCTCTACAGTGGGCAAGCCACTTCTGAAAAATGCTGGCAAGAGAACTGAAATGATTCAGTTAGCTGGAGTCAAACCTGACTTGAAGGCCCAAATGTAATTATTACTATGTTTTAAGCAACTAGACAAAGCTTATATAAAGTTTTTTTAAAAAATAAAATAATGACATTTCACTTAAGATAGAATATCATAATATGTACTACTTTATTTATTTATTTACTTATCTATTTATTTATTTTCTATCCTGCCTTTATTAGTTTTATAAGTAACTCAAGGTGGCAAACATACCTTTTACTCCATTTACTCCTCCTCCATTTTCCCCACGACAGCAACACTGTGAAGTAAATTGGGCTGAGAGAGAGTGACTGGCCCAAGGTCACCTCAATATGTTCTTTTATTAGCAAAACCCGCATCTTAACCAAGTGCATATGTTCACAAACCATTTAAGATAAATTTTAGTTCAAAATATTAATTATGGTTTGGAAATAATTCTATTACAGACTTCCGAATGTCTACTGTTCAGTCTATCCCTGTCTCATTTATTTTGTTGGCATTCTTGTTGTTATTAACATATATTTTAACAGTTATCATTTAGGCTATGGAGGTCCTACGTACCTGGACGCTGATTATTAGAGGAGACTGATATTTGGACAGAATGCAGTTAGAATGATAATATATTGTTTTGATTGATCAAGGGAGTTTAATCTAAAAATCAGCATGAAAATTAATAATCCTCTGCTGATGTGGTATTCTCATTCACTGTGAAAATATAGAACCGATTAAACTCTCTTGCTTAAACCTTCTTAAAACTTAAGTGTGATCCCTTTCTATATTTTTGTGCCTTTAATTAGACTAGTAAAAAAATAGTAAATGGTTAAAGAAGTGTTAGGCCATAATTTAATATAATTCTGTGTAAGTATAGTTCTATCATTAATATCACTTGGCTGGTGGTCAAGAGCTTTACCTGATGCTTTTTTTTTTAGCTTTCCTGATATAGGGGAGCAAGTTTATTTATGTACATTATGTTAAGTCTTCACAATTGGTACTATTTTTCTATATTGTGGAAAAAATACAAATTCAGTAAAAAAATAAACTCTTCTATATTTCCTTTTCAAATAATTAAGTGGAATAGGAAGAAATGTTATTGTTTTCTATGACTACACCTTACCCATACAGAATCAGCTGTAAATACTTAGGTGCAAAGAATAAGACATTTGTTCTGCTATTTCTTGCTGATCCTTGATCTCCTTCCTTTCTAATCCATTTTCTTCCTGATCTTGACTTACCATCACATCTAATACAGCTACAGAAGCTGTTCACATTTACTAGAACTGTTTCTTCTGGATGTCCATTTATGGCCTAAAACAGTTACTAAACTATGAGGTTGTGAGAAATCCAATTCCTGAAGTCAGGAAAGGAAACAGGCCCAATTTTTCAAATCAAAAGGGAACAAATAATGGATACCTAGGCAGTCTGAAGATCAAAAGCCAAGAAGATCTAAGTGTACAGCCAGGACAACTATAGTTTCCCAATCACAGCAAAAGCTCAGGTTGGGCAGTGGAGCTAAAGGTTTTGGTTGTGTATATCATTTAACAATTGGAATGCAACCATTTATATGCTGAAATTTGAATCTCCCACACTGATATTAGGTCTTATACAATGTATAAGACTGTGTGGAGTCTTTAACCCTATAAGCCTTCATTATAGTATCAGAAATCTTTTTATTTTATGAATCTGCTTTGGTTTGAACCTAGAGAATGGGACCAAGCAGTTTGTTGACATCAGATGCTATATTTACTATAGAAATGCTTTGGACCTTTCAGATACTCTGAAACTACAGACTTCCTAGGCCTGATTCTTTTTCTTTGGATAAGGAACCCTCAGAAACAGGCATGACAGTGGATGCTGTCTACTTATCTAATAATACAAGGATGGCCATTGAGGTGGCAGAGGTGTCACATTTTTAAGAGAGGCCAGGTAATGGGTAACAGCGACATTAACATAATTATTCTAATTCTTCCTACACTTCGGATATGACTACAGCATGCTGCTGCATGTTCAGCAGGAAAGCATGCAGACCTTTCAAATGCTACTGTTCTTCACAATTACCTATCATGACTAGATGACATTTTAGGACTGAAACTTAATTCAGGTAATATGGACATGTTGTAGTTCAGGAAACTGTCTAATCTTCATGGGGTTTTACAAATGACTATGCTTGCAATTTCTTCTGGACAGAAAGACATATGCAGGTTTGCTGTGGAAGATGTAATTTTCCTGGATAATAAGATAAGAGCCATTGGTGTGAGCCTTCTTGCCCTTTTTAAAGCACTACTTTTTGGCAGGCTGTTAGGAATGTGTCTAGAATACTGTATTTCAGCAGATCAGATTTCATGCAAGTGTACAACACACACATTGGCATCCTGTATCACATATAATGGCTTCCTACAGCAGTTGTTGAGAAGCTGAGAGCACATTGCCTCAAGAAGCAACATGAGCCAAGTGTCCATTAAATCCTTCCTCTCAATCCATGCCATTTCCAGGATTCCTATCATAGGGGATAAAAAGGAGGTGAGATTCTTTTCTTATAAATTCTCTTCCTTAGAGAGATAAGGGTTCGATCATGCCACTAAGCTGTGCGATGGGTTTTCAAGCGTACAAGCATTCTGGGGATGTATGCAGGGAAGACCATTTATACTTTCTCTTCCAGCATGGGGGATGGGGGAGGAGATTTCTATTTGTGGGGGTATTTATGTGAATGCAAAGATGTATCTGCATGCAGATTAGCTTAGGTATTGCAGTTGACATATCACCTTAAATTGCCTGCTCATTACTTATTCCAGATTTCCATATTTCATTAAAAAAAAACCAAGTCCCTAACCCTTGAAGAAACTGAACAGTGAAACAGAATGTTTAAGCACTATTCAGCCTAATCTCTTCTGAGGAAAGAGACTGTTATTATTTTTTCAGATGTTCAGCCAATGAAGTAACAATCATATTAATCTGTAAATAGTGCTGGTGCTATTCATAAAAATAAATGCAAGTAAACTGCTTGAAATATTCAGAATGGATGTTTTGGCCATTTAAATCTAGTATTGGTCCATCATCCTGTTATTACTGCCCACAGGAAACAGTAGTTTTTTGTTCGTTTGTTTGTTTTTCCCAACAAAACACCGAATATATTTTCTACTAAAATGTTTAATAAAAATGTTTTGCATGATTATTGTACATTAGGTGTTCATGCCAAATATTGTGAATATTGCTGTCTAAGTAGGAAGTCCATTGTAATCAGCTAACCCTGGGTCTAATTATAAATATGAAGCCACCTTGTTTTTGAAGTTAACAATTCTCATTTTTAATTGAAACTTGACTTGAACTGGCAGTCAATAACATTCTTCTATAAATGTCTGCAATATGAGTAGCACTCTGTGTTCTGATGACTGTACTCCGTATTACTTGAAATTTTTAACTACATATCCTTACCTGAACAACTTAGAATATTATATATGTTTCTACGTATATAAAAATGTCCTAGCATATATGTTTGACAGGCAAGCAGGAAAGAAGATGACAATAGTTAAGAATGTCCTCAGATTTTCAGCAATGAAAGTTCAATTTTTGTAGTAGTTGAGCCATTCTGGATTACAAACAAAATATAGCAAAATGCTATACAAGTCAGTAAAATGTATTCTGAGTAGACATTCCCATTGATATATTCAATGGAAATATATAGCCCATAGTATATAAAGGCTTGTGAAAATTATAACATTGGATTGTATATACTTGGAAACAACATATACAAGGAAAGTGTATATCTTAAATACTGTGCTTGAAATGTTCTGTAAGTGAGGCATTGGCATACACCTGGGCTTCACTTTAGTGTTCCCAGAATGGTTTTTACTTGGATTTAAGGAGCAGTGCCAAAGGCCCAGACACTTTGAATGTCAATAAAGAAACCTTTCCATCCCCAGCTGTGGCATGCATGGGGGAATGTAGGACACTGAGCATCTGTTCTAAACCAGGGAGACACATGGAAACTATAATGACAGTACTATCTAATGCTCACTACTGGCCCTGGAGTTGGGTCTCCAGCTTAAAGGACTCTTCACTTCTCATCATACTGGAATGCCCCAGTGCAGATCAGTCATATTAATGTCACCATTTGCAATTATCACCTAGTGGAAAATTGCAAGCTAATATACAGAAGGATTGCACCACAATGGAAAGTTAAACTCTGCCAAGCAAATCAATTTGAAAATGTGAATGCTCAAGTATGAGGTGATAGCTGCCAAGTTCTGAGTTCCAAAACTATAAGTTATCTTTTGCCAAAAAAAGGAAAGAAAAAAGATATGAAAGGCTGAATTTGGGCATTTTTATTGCTACACTATTCAGTGTAGTAATCCTGTGTGTCTGGAATATACCATTTTAGTTTGGAAATAGTGGTTTACATGACTGAATAAATGTTATATGCAAGATATATGACCAATATATCAGGGTAGAGTATAGCTTAGTAGTGTAGTCTTATGCATATTATTTAGAAATAAATCTTACTGAATTTACTGAAATTTATCCCCCATAGGTGTGCATAGGATTGCCATATCTTTTAACTAAATATATGTACTCCTTCTCATTTTAAAATTCCTGAAACAGTTCACAGTAATGATAAAAACCTAAAAGAAAATAAGATAAAAACAGTAAAAATGAAAAAAAAATAATCCATAAAATAAAAAGTATTTCTAAACTTCATAACATATATCAAGTTTTCCCTTTGATCAGAAATTAAATAATGGATATTATTTTTCTTATTATGGAGTCACTGAATATGAAAAAAAAAAAATCACCCTTTGGCCTGAAGATACAGGCACATCATGCCTCCCCACACCAGAGGGATCTGAAGAATCTGATGAATAAGCACTCTGACATCATGACACAAGTAGCACCCCTTATGTATGTGCATATGACATCAGAATGTGCATACAAAAGCCATGGGACTTCTGACATTTCACTGTTTGCTCCCTCTACCTATTGTCATCTAAGACCCATGCCCATGACCACCCTCATCAGACAACCCCCCCATGTTCTCTCCCACATGCCATCCCTCCCAGCACCTTCTAGCTAAATTTCATCTTCAACATCCTCAGTTCATTCAACCCTAATCCAAAGATGAACCTGCCGTCCAAATTTTTCATAGCTCAACACTGAGAAATTCCCCCAGACTTTAAGCTTCAGTAATTATGTATTGTTTCCATTTGGGCAGCTAAACCAAGGATCATTAATCAGACTCTCATGAATACATTTAACACAAATACATGGTATTTTCTTGCCCACTTTAGCCTTGGCATATGTTCGGCTGAAGCTCCACAAGATGGATATTGTGTAAATTATTATTCTTTTCATATATGGCAAAACCAGTACAAGAACAGTCTATGTTCAGAGTGATCAGAGTGATCCCAAAAATTTAAAGTACCAAAACAAACAAATATCTCTCTGACTAAAACCTTCCTTTGCCTTCCATTTTATTTCTAGCACTGCTTTTTCTACTGTGGAAGGAGTTTTTAAGTTTTGTTGCCATTGTTCAAAGGGTCACATCTTGGGATAGTCTCCCTCCTATATATGTAATTTATTTGAAACAGTGAGGAATTATTAAGCTGACTTAGCATGGAAGCTCTTTGGGTGCATACGGAAGGCAGTCTTTGACAAGAGCATTTATGGTTTTGAAAATTAACTTAACCCTTTGAATCAGTTCCAGAAGTCAGCTGGCCATCCTCATAGGGCAGTGTTTCTCAGTGTTTACAACTTTAAGATGTGTGGATTTCAACTTCCAGGATTCCCCAGCCAGAATGCTGGCTGGGGAATGCTGGGAGTTGAAGTCCACACATCTTAAAGTTGCCAAGGTTGAGAAAGGCTGCCATAGACAACATACTGCAGTAATCCTGTCAGGATATGACTAGACTAAGAATAGCTAAGGCCTTAGCCAATTGATCTAGTAGCTTTTCAGTTTTATCAGTTGCCCTTTTAAATATCTCTTGAGCTATCTCCAAGTGACTTTTTCCCATTTCATCAACAAGCTGTGAAAGTAACTGGTGTTTGAAGCATTTATAGAGCATTTTGATCATATGCCTTTTAGAAGAAGAGTGAGTTTTATCTGCTTTGCCGCAAAAAGGGCACAGGTTCCCGATATGAAAAAAATATGTCTTTATAGGCAGAGAAATCAACGCTAGCATTTAGAGGTACCTTCCAAATATCTATGGGGGGAAGAGAAGCTTTTATTTCTATAATGCTGTAGTGGTTTATGTGCACCACCACCACCACCACCACAACAAATAATACAACAGTACATTATTTTTATGCTCATTTATGCATGTCTCATTAAATCTTTTTTAAGGCAATGTTCTTTTGAATCAGTACAGCTTTAATGTACCAAAGTTAGCAGTTCAGGCTGTGATTTTTTTTATAACCTTTATTTAGATAACCCTCTTAACATTAATTCAGTAAACAGCTTTAATTTTCCAGTTAAAATATAGTTAAAGTCTATTTGGTTATTAATGCAAATGGAGATTTCCAAAATATGGTACTTCATTAAACATAAAAGTTGCTTTATTTGAAGATCTCTTAAAGTGTGCTTTTTTCCCCCTCTTCTACAGTATTGCATTCATTCCTCAATAATATTGTACTGTTACAGTTGTTCAGAGTAAATTAATGTTTTCATATCTGCAGCTCTTGAAGATTTGCATTGCCTTAGTAAGATAAGTAACGTATGCAAAAGGAACAATATACATCAAGCTTGATTTAGATTGGAAGCATATGAACATTAAGCCATAGAAGATGGTAAATATTTAATCTCTTTCCCTCCCCACCCACCCCCAGAACCAAACTTTCCCCTTGAGAATGGCATGGCCACAACAGCAAATGGCCAGTATGGTCCCCAGCCATAACAACTCTTCAATTCCCAAGGGCATTTTGCCTTTGAACTCAAGGGCAAAAGATTTGAGAAGAGAAACAATGAAGATTGATTATATAAGAAACTAACTGAACTGAAATTCATTAAAAATTCAACTCAATTTCTCATGGATTTAAAATAAGCCAAGGCAATCTTTTCAGAGTACATGTAAATTAATTATTTGGTGGAAAAAAATGACTCATATCTAACTGTTGTTTTATGTTTGATCACTGAGCAACTGTCCCTCATATCTTTCCTTTCACCATTCTCCCCTCCCATCCTCTTGCTCTTCCAGAATGTTATGAGCATTTGATTAAAAAGAAAAACCTTTAAAAGGCTAACATGGTTACTTCCCTGGGAAAACACATGCATGCACACATGCGGACACACACACACACAGAGTTTTACTGTTACTTTATTTATGGTGATCATCTAAAGTAATTACATGCTTTGTCCCTGGCACCTCCCTCCCTCAAACTGCATGCATATAAAATGCTCCACTCACAGAACCATACTCTATAAATCCAATGAAGTAGACCATGATCTCCAAAAGCTTATTTGATCATAAAATTGTTTCGTTTTAAGGTGCCACCTGTTTCGTTCAAAAGCACTTGCATAAGATTTACAGCCACAGAATTCCTGCTCATCTTCCTGAAATGCCCAAATGAAAGATGTTGAATGACTCCCTTAGTGGCAAAGCTGTCCAGTGCTTTGGATTTTAAGGGGGAAATGTGTTTTGGGGTATTCACATACACACATAGTACCTTTTGGCAACTACTTAAGTCAAGCATGTCTTTTTCTGGGATCACATATCAGTGAGTCATATGGTCCTAGGAAAAGATGCAGCTGGTTTAAGCAGATGCTGACAGATGCTAAGTGAGTGTCCTTGCATACTCCAAAGCACATTCTCCCACTTCTAAACTGAAATACTGCACAACCCTGGTTTAAAGTAGGTTAAACTGGGAGATGTAAGGCAAGATGGCCACTGAATCATTGTCAAAGGAGGAAGAAAGAGGGATGGAGGAAAGCAGGGAGGAAGGAAATAAGTAAGGAAGGAAATACACACACATACACACATGTTTAAATAAATAATAAAGGTTGGTCTAGTAAAGATCATTGTGCCCAGTTGAGTTGTGTGCCTGCTTGTTTTGCTGTCCAGGCATTCCCCACTGATAGGCAACTTTAACATCCCAGCTCACTTTCCTTGTTGTTCTTCATTAAACTGGACTTAGACTGGAGAGCATGCCTTGAAATAATGGGCTGCCCTCTGTCAGCCCTTTCAAATAGAGGGTGGTGTCTGTAAAGTCGGACACACCATGCCAGTTACGTTTGAATTGGTAGACATTCAGCAAGAAAAGCTTGAAAGCACTGAGATACTGACTCCATGACATTTCCTATTGTCCTTTGGGAAGAATGAATTATCAACCAAACCACACAGAGAAGGAAGAACTACCTGCTTGGGAAATTTTATTTTGTCTGTCACTGCAGACTTTTCTCCACAGCAGTCTGATAGAGAGCAGGATATATGTAACATCTGACAGCTTTCCTTGCTTGGCTAGGCATAAAACACTCTATCATTTATGGTTTCACTTAGCTTCTCATGTTGCTCTTTGTAAGTTTACCTCAGCCCACCTACACATCAGCTTGTGAGTTTGGAGCAAAAAAGTAATGAAAAAAAATCATCTGTGTGAAAAGCTTGTATACATTTTTGATGTGTATTTCTTTCAACTAACTTTTTTTTTAATATAATTTTCCCATTTTACAGGCAGTTTGCCCTTAGTATGATATAGCATTGTACATTCTAACCTAGGATGCACATGCTGAATTGAAGAATACAGAGGACAATTCTGAACAGTATAGAGTTTTTAAAGGAAATCTTGGAGTCATGCATATTTGGGAGATGTAAAGTTAATTAATGCATATAAAGTTCTGATCATGTGAATTTCTTCTCCATACTTACTTGGAAGGACAGCTAGCAAAGCAGAACTTAAGATTCAAAATAGTTAAGTCTGAGCTACAGTATTTTATCATGTGATCACTCTGATGGGTAGGCTTTAGCTTATCGAAAAGGGATTGAATTTGCATTCCTTTAATTTGAGTCTATGTATGCAACAGAAAGTTAGTTTGCCATTGTGTTTTGTTTTTCACAGCATATTGGGTTTTTCCCCCAAGTAATGGATTGCCACCTTGTGTACATAAAGAAAGGGTTTTCTGAATATTCATTAGATCACTGTGAGTTTTCTTTAAATGAGGAATTAATTAGGAAAAGAATATGCTGCCTAATGGGAGTAACATTTTTCAGAGCTATCATAGTGATGTGACAGGTTCTTCCAGATCTAAAGGCACATGTAATTATCAAGCATTCAGCATTTTTTCCCCTTTCCAGGAATGTGGGGGTGGAGAATATTAATTTCAAAACCTATATTGCCAGTAAAACTGAAATACTTTGGCCACATAATGAGAATGCAGGACACCCTGGAGAAGATGCTGATGCTGGGGAGAGTGGAAGGCAAAAGGAAGAGGGGCCAACCAAGGGCAAGGTGGATGGATGATATTCTAGAGGTGATGGACTCGTCCCTGGGGGAGCTGGGGGTGTTGACGACCGACAGGAAGCTCTGGCGTGGGCTGGTCCATGAAGTCACGAAGAGTCGGAAGCGACTAAACGAATAAACAACAACAACAATATTGCCAGTAAAGTTGCAACTGAAAAAAAAAAATCCATGAGGAGGAAGATGATTCTATTGAATCTAACATTCCATTGTACGTTGTTATGGTTGATTCCTCAAAGTATTGCAGGTATTTTTAGGACATTCTTGGAACGAGATTATGTACAGTATGTTCACTTGTGAACACTATAGCCCTTTGGGATTTACTTCCTACTTACAGCAACTTTTAAAATGTTGTCATCTTTTTTGTTTTTTTGTAGAACCCCAAGAGTAAGAATGATTATGCATTTGTTTGGTCAGCATGTTGAGACAGTCTGCCCTGTGCTTCTTGGACTAATCTGCACAAGGAAATTGTAGTTAATCCTCTGGATTTCATATTTCTTCAAATTTTATGATATGCTTCTCTCTTGCTCTCTTTGTGTGTGTATATAGCACACAAACAACACACCTTTATTTATTTATGTATTTATATTTTAAATTTCGTCACTGCCCATCTCCCTCAAAAAGGGGAGGTATTTATTGAAATACCTACTTTAGAATTAGTGGAAATATGAAGTTAAAGACAATATACTACAATTGTAGAAAAATATGCACATTTTTCATGCAGAATAATTCAGAAATGGGACAGAATAGACTTATGAATTTATATAAACTTGATATGGACCTCCCCCTGCCAATAGGTTAACTTGTCTGTTCATAGCATTGAGCTCATAAGGTTTTAAGTGATGAATAAAAATAATCCAGTATATGAAATGACAGGAATGAGTTGTACTGTAAATTAATGTTAGAGTGATTCCTTTCCCTAGAACAGCCCTTTTTCAGAATGGGGACGTTCAAGCTGAAAACCAGTTTTAACCGGTTTTTACAGATATTTCTGAGCAAATTAATTAGCCTGTCAAAAACACATAGATAAATGAATTAATAAGTCTTTTTAAATTGAATATGTCTGATCCACTGACTTCTTGAGTTTTTTCTGTCCTGCTTGTATTGGTTAAGTTTTCTTTTTCCTTTGTGACTAGCAAGGACCCTGTCATTTCTAGCTGCTGAATTTTAGAAGAGAATCCTCTGCAGATCAGAGCAATACAGAAAGAAAGGAAAATGCAGGCTTTTTTTTTTTTTTTTTTACTGCTACTAGTATTGAACAGTTTTTAAACATACACATTCTGAAACAGAATGGGACATATGCAACACCAGAATATAACAAAATAGAATTGTATAGTTTCCCCTAAAAAAAATAATCAGGGAATTGTGTTTTTTTTGCAGAAAAAAAAATTGATGTTGAATGCATGCTGAAGAATAATGAATAATCAATACATGAGCAGTGGTTTATTCTCTACAGTGTTGTTCAATTTTTGTTGATTTAAAATCATAGAGTTGGGAATGACTTTAGAAGTCTTCTAGTCCAACCCCCTAGCCAGAGCAGGATCCACTAGATCATTTATGAGAGATGACCATCCATCCTCTATTCAACAACCACTAGTGAGCCTACCATATCGATAGGCAGCATGTTCCACTATCTGACACCTCATACAGTCAGGAGGATCCTTCCAGTTCTGGCCCATTTGTTCTGGTCCTACCCTCTGGGGTGAAACAGAATTTGTTCACTGCCTCTCTGGTGTGCAGCTCTTCATATCTCCCCTCAGTTGTCTCTTCTGAAGGCTAAATATACCCAGATCCTTTAAGGCTTGGTTTCAAGACCCTTTACCCTCCTCTGAACTAGCTCCAATTTCTCACTATGCTTTTCCAGAACTTCTTAGTACCCAAGAAACCTTAACCACATAATGATCAGGTCCAGCCAGCTTCAAAGGAGATGCCAGATTTTTCTTTGCTGGACCAAAAGCTATATCTTTCATCAAAGGACAAGATTATGTAATGTGTGGTGGATTTATTAGGATTAAAATGACATTCTTCTCCAGAAATATCTTTGGGTTTTTTTCCCCACCTTTAACTATTGTCTCTTTTCTAAACTAGTATTACCCCATTTCTCAAATAATCCAAAGGTACTACAACAGATTTACCACTGCATTTACCGCAGGCAGGCAGGCAGGAAGGTTCAGCATTTTAACAACTTCTTTCATAAAAAAGGAAAAAAAAAAGCAGGTGAAAAATATTTTTTTTTAAGTTGTCTTTGCTTAGTTCTGAACTGGTACCTAATTTAGACCTTTTATTGGCAAAAACTAGCAAAAAACTCATGAAACACACACACATATATTTTTACATCAGATTTTAATGAGAAATATGAGCAAACTCTGAAATAGGGGCATGAATAGGACTTGAGTGCTATGAATATATGAATTAGTGACATCAATAGCTCCAAATCAACAAAAGTTGGTAATACGAGCTGTAATGAGTTTCATACCGTGTTGTTTCTTTCTATCCTTTATGTTTTAAGAGATGGTTGGTCATCCCTCAGGGGATAGCAATGGATCTTGAAACTATAAGACTCGCCTGATAATGCCAGCTTCTGATTCCAACCCTGATTAGTTAACTATGCTATATATTCTGTGTATATTAATAACATGGTTCAAGTCACAGAATTACCCCAGACAATCTGGCACTGTAGTATCAACAGTGATCCCCTTGTATTTTGTGGGTACCAGAATAAGCTGTTACTAAACAATTTGGTCATTATGAACAGTAATGTGTTATGAATGATTGTCAATAAATATTCTAAAATCTAGTTCATACACAGATTTGAAACATAATGCAAATGTTTGATAATAGAGTTATTTAAAACCAGCTGCAAAGGAGTTATGGGAAGCAGAGCTCAAGTACTTTTGATTGTGGTACAAAATGCAAGCAAATATAGAGAGACAAAATACAGAGGTTACCAGGTAAGCACAATTCTTTCTTGTCTGTTTATATTACATTTCACTAAGCACTACTAAGATTATTGATGAAAAACATTAAGTGAAAATAGGAAGCAAAAGAAGTGAATGATCCTGGTGAGTTCAAAGCATCTTACTTTAAAAAACAAAAAAACAAAAAAACCTTAATATTTCACCAAAGTAGAACATGTGCCTCTCACTAAGTTGGATGCACTGCCTTGTTCTTATCTATGGTGTAGGCACTTTGATTAAGAATAGATCCCCTCAGGTTTGGTGGTTATGACCTTAATTTTGTTCATTGATTATTCCTTATGAGATACTTTATTCATATTCCTAGCCTAAACTTGCAGGCTAGAACACATTATGGAATCTTTTGCATCTTTTTCCATGGAGGTTCAAAGAATTTTGGACAGAAAAAAATGCTGCCTTCCCCCCACCCCACCCCACCCCACCCCACCCCACCCCATCCTGCTTCACTTAATTTTCCTCTATCTTTTTTTTTTCACACTGTTTGCATTCTCATTCTCAAATGTTCACATCTCAATATTTCACAGTTGTAAAGAGTGCAGATGGCTCAGTTTCCTTTGTCATTGGCTTCTGCCTTTTGCCAGTTTGCTACTGATCGTGGGATAACAAGAGCAACGACTCCTTAAATATTGTCTGGATCATAACATCTGCCTTTTGCTTAATATTCAAAGAGGTAGGACCATATATTTTTATCTTCTCTCCCTCTCCATCCCCATGAGAAATTCTAGTCATAGTGCTTTGAAATGAAACAAATTTTGTTGCCTCATTTATATATACTATTAAAAAACATGATAGCAAAGGTCTTATATCTCTCTTCCTAAAGGAAACTTTAATAGCCATAATATATCATAAGTCCGTTACTCAGGTTGTACATTGTCTTTATTCAAATAATCTTCAGTTCTCAGCTAAGTCGAGCAGAATTGTGTTTTGAGCTAGCTCTTCCTTTAAAGATCACAGACTAACAATATGTTGTGATATTGCTGGGTTTTATATTTCCTACCTGGAAATATGGGATGAGGCTGTTTGTAATGCTTATCTTAAACACTCAAGCAGCATTGGGGGCCTCAAAGCTCTTCCTTGGATTTGACTTTGGCCCAATCTCAGAAAATAGGTTCTTTTTTCTGCTTCTCCCATTCAACTACCTCTCTCTCCTGCTTGCTTTCATTGATGCTCCAGCAGAGGGAATGAAAAAGAGAACGAGGTATCTATCATGCTGCCATTTTTAACGGACAGGCATCTGGAGTCCAAAGAGCATGGTTTTCCTGGCATCAGCTCCCTTGTTAGTACTTTTAGAGAAACTCCCTGTGTTAGTGGTACTTGGCTTACAATCACAGTGTGCGCTAGGAAACTGTGGAACAGAAAAGAGAGAAACTTCCTTTTTACTTACCCCACTTAGGCTTATTATCAAATTAGCAAGAAAGGGAAGGAGGTGGGAGGAAGTGAAGAAAGGGAAGAAACTGTGGTAGGAAGCAGGTGGGCAGATATACTGTATGGGTGGAAGGAATAAGAAAAGGGAGGCTCTCATGAGGATCTAAGGAAAGAGTCAGCATAGGGTGGTGCACCAGCTATAACCTCATACAGATTAAAAGAGCCTCATGTTTTACTAACCACTTATTACCCATTCCACTAGACAGGCTTTTGATAGCTCATAGGTAGGTGTAAAGTGTGGGACTACCCTAATATCAGGAAACTCTTAACCCATATGAATTTTTAGATGCTTGTTTCCTCATGCCTTTTTTTTTTTTCCAAAGTGAAACACTGCAACAAGCAGCAATCATTATGTGCAAATTTGTGCTGAGGGATATTACTTCCTGGGTTTAGTTTCTTGATCATACTGGAGTTTGAAACAATATTGAACCCTGCATATATTCTCCATCTCATATATATTGTACATATTTGCTGTTGTGGAGGGACTGCATTCAAAAAGCCAATCTGCATAATGCTTTGATTTCTCCATTTTGAGTAACTTTTTTTAAAAAAATGCATAGATTCAAAACTGGCTATGAATAAGCAACAGATAAGCATGTGCTATGATTCAGTAATTTCTTAAGGCTATATTATTGATGGTTCAAAATCAGGATTGTCAGCATGGTTACTACCTGTTGGTATACCCATTTCCATGAGAAATTCACCTACAAAATAGCTGGAAACATGAAATAATCCATTTTAGGACAACCACAACTCTTCCATTCCCTCCTCCCCTTCCTCCAAGATATGTAGCCTTGGTTTCAAACCAAGCAGTCACTCTTTTTGGAACATTTTGAGCTACATCATCCTGCTTAGCCAAGTTCTAAGTACCTTAGGCCCTGATCGTTCTTGGTTTTGCAGTTTATTACTGATGCAGACCTGGTTTGCCTAACATCTTTTGTCTCTGAATGTTAAGAATTGCCTTAAACAGAAGCCTTCCCTCCTTACTTCACCATACTCAGTACTAGAAACTTCTTGTGAAGGTCTATTAAATAAACATGCCCCTCTCAAACTCATATATTATTATTCTTTGCTGGTAATGAAAAATATTGTTATTCTATTAGACCTTAAGTTTGTTTCTTATCCTCACCCCAAGTGTATTAACTTGCCCTTTCCTTGATGGCTGCATGGATGGATGGATTATTTAAGAATACAAAACTTGCAACAAGTTTAGGTACTACATTGTTATTTAAAGGTAATCAATACCAATAGACAATTCATTACAAAACTTCATGGATCATCAGATTCACAAATAAATGATGCAGATAGAATTTAGCTGGGCCTTTGAACTCTGCTTCATCATAACTGTATTTCAGAAAATTGATTTTAAATGTATAGTCTGAAAAATAATCACACCAAAATAATGACTACATAACCCCCTTCCTGGTGATTCTTGGCAAAGAGCAATTTAATGTAGCAAGTTGCATTTGAACTTAAAGATTTTAAGGACCCAGATGGATATATTTAATATTAAGGGCTGGGGTGGGGAAGGAATCTTGGTTCTGGTATATTTTGCATCTTCAGTGATTCTCCAGTTATCTCCTTAGGTTGCGATGCAACAGCACTGACAAATAACATCTTTTGAAGATAACCAAATTCATCCAGTGAGTAGAGTCTTGATGCTGACATGCATACAGTCTGTCCATCCATCCATCCATCCATCCATCCATCCATCCATCTGTTCTGTCAGTTTGCATGGCCACCCACTCAACATATGACAAATTAAATCAAGAATAAAAACATCACCAAAAACCAAAATGCATCATACTTAGGACAACATACGTGTTTGCATGCACAACCCCCCAAATGGGATCAATTTATTTTCCATCCAAAGGCCCTGGGGAAAGAGCCATTTTTTTAAAGTCATCAGGCTCAGGGCCATCTAAATGTTGGTGGATTTACTGTTCTGCATGGGAGGAACATTGACAGAAGCACATGTCCTATCAGTTGGCATTATGTAATTGAGGGGACCCCAAGCATGCCAACCCTGTTGGATCTTATGGGATGGACAGAAACAACTGGAAACAGCACAAATTCTAAAACACTGTTGTATGCAGTTAAGATATATTTCTTAACAATACCATGAATATATTTATTATCTTTTTCAAAAACTCCACTTTTATTTTGATTTTGATTAAAAGATGTAGGAGTCCAAATTGCTATATATCAGAACAGTAGAAAAAGGTGGAGGCATGCATAGTTCTCCTTAGCAATGGTTCTTGACTGGTAGACTTTGCACCATAGCCACTCACAAGCAACCTAATAGGGATACAGGGGAGGTTACTGGAAGTTTAATTAAGTTTTAAAAACATAGCCTATTATCTATATGAAGATCCCCAACATTTATTTTGAAGCCCCTAAAACATGTTAATAAACATTTTGGGATTATTTCATTAAAAAAATTCTTGCCATCAATGCATCTAAAACTAAGAATTCCATATCAATAAAACAATTTCAGAATTAATAGATCAAGGTTTTTTTCAAACACAGCCAATTTTCTCTCAATATAGTCTTATCTTTTGATCAGAGGTTCCAGGAATGGTTTTGTTTGTTTGTTTGTTTGCTTATTTTTTAACTAACAGTTTCCATGGACTGAAAAGATCTGACAACCCCTGACAATAAACATTTTTCCTTTAGCACTCAAATAAATGTATATTCCAGGAAGGAATTTCTTTGGACTGGTACCATAAGGGGGGCCTGTCATTAATGCATGAGAATATAACCTTTCAAATAACCTGAACCCAGAAATTCAATTGAATTGGGTACAAATTATAAACTGAGCCCAGTAGTGAACCATGGAAAGTAGTACATAGAACCATCTAGCTTCAATAGCCACCTTTGCTGGCCTTTTATTATTTATTTATTTATTTATTTTCTATCCCACCTTTATTATTTTTATAAATAACTCAAGGTGACAAACATACCTAATACTCCTTTCTCCTCCTATTTTCCCCACAACAACAACCCTGTGAGGTGAGTTAGGCTGAGAGACTGGCCCAAGGTCATCCAGCCGGCTTTCATGCCTCAGGCAGGACTGGAACTCACAGCCTCCTGGTTTCTAGCCTGGAACCTAGCCCAGAGCCTTAACCTTAACCACTAGACCAAAGTGGCTTCACCAGTTTGTAATTATTTTCAAACTGTACCACCAGCTTTTTATAATTATTTTCAGTGGCAGACACTTCAAGAGTTCATTATTGTGATCTAGTCTGGACATAAGGGGTGCATATATAAAAGAGACAATGGACCTTCAAGGGCAGCCTCATCTTCATTCATGTGCCATCATTTCCCCTGACTCTTGCAGACACCCCTGGTTAGGAACTGACCTTCTACTACCTCCATTTCCAGAGATAATCAGAAATACATTACTGCTTAGGAGCAAGGTTTTCAAGATAAGCAAAATGTCTAGCAACTTTCCCCATCTCTCATTTCTTTCTGCTATTTTCTTCCTCAAGGAAAAAAAAATCCTGCTACTTCCTACTTCAAGAGACAACTGAGCTGCAATCAAACTATTTCTCACACAATGTGCCAATAAGAGCAGCATCAGTTCCCAAGATAAAATACTTATTGGATATATGGTTAATGGAAGGAGGGGTGGGGAAAGAGACTGATGCCATTAGAGCTTGAGATAAATTACCAGAATTACCACATCTATATGGGCCTGTGAAAATACAAAACCATTTTTGTCTCTGCAATTCCTTAAAAAGTAGAAGTACAATCAAGGAATATTAACTGGAGATGCAGATTTAAGAAAAGTGCTATATTTCAGCACCCTGGCTAGTAACCCAGCAGCTGGAACAGATTACTTTACTGGTACAATAACCATAAACAAAGTTTTTAGTTTTGTTTTTTTGCTTCACCAAGACTCATTCTGACAAATCTATCCATTCAGATGCAAAGCTGGTCTAATATTTATATAGAGGCAAAGTTTTCAGTTGTGGTACATTTTAGAACTAAATCCTCTAAAAAGTATTCCTGCTTAACAGCAGTCCCTTATAATCTGATGAAAGAGTAAATTCCTAGAATTCCTTAGAAGAGAAACAGGCCAATACCTCTTCTATGCTATTGTCTGAAGCCTCTCTCCCAAAGAGTCTCAATCAGGTCTATAGCATACAGTAAGTGTTACCACTTCAACTGAGGCTTTAATGATTTATAGAACAGCTAAAGTATGAAATTTACTTGCAGGTAAATGCCTTAAAAGCTCCAATATTATTAGCTGTATCCAATATTTCTTTATCAATCATTGCAAAAACACCATATATATGAGCTTAGAATCCCAGAGATCCATATGGATAAAGATTCACTCCTCCCACCTCATTGGGCTAGAAACCAGGAGTCTGTGAGTTCTAGACTGTCCTTAGGCATGAAAGCTGGCTGGGTGACCTTGGGCCAGTCACTCTCCCTCAGCCCAACTCCCCTCACAGGGTTGTTGTTGTGGGGAAAAAAGGAGGAGGAAGGAGTATTTGGTATGTTTGCCGCCTTGAGTTATTTATAAAAATAATAAAGGCGGGATAGAAAAGGAAGGAAGGAAGGAAGGAAGGAAGGAAGAATCTACATTTTGCACTGATGTAGTCAGCCATTTTCCCCCTATGACAGTGTATGCATGTCGACTAACCAGCAGACCTTGTGAATATCTAAAATTATCCTAATTAAAAGTTGCACCAAAATATTTTTGACAAGTAAGAAACATCTTGTACAATTATTGACTTTACCATTCAATCCATAGCATAGAATTAAATTCTATATAATCTTCAATATTTAGCATTTCTATATACATGTACAGAAGTGTAAAAAAAATGCTTTGATTAGAACAATTCCCCCCCCCCCCAAAAAAAAAAAACCTCAGGGAACATCATCATTCTTCCTGAAAAGTCAACTTTATGCAGGTTGAGTTGTATTGCCTGAAAAATAAGTCTATTTAAAACTAAGACAGCAGGTTTTACTTACATACACTGAAACATATGGCTTTGTAAATTACATTTTCAGATGTGAGCTCACAACTGTGTATGAGCTTGTATAGATATAAGGGCTATAGAACACTAAAAGCATGAAAGTACTGGAGTACTTTACTATCTCACTGTTTATAATCTTTCAGATTCATGATGAGAGCTAAAGATAAGAACTGTAAAATCCTGGATTTATCCTTTATTTTCTACCTTGAGAAATATTGAGAGATATATTGAGCTATTCAAATACATGCATAGATACAGTGAACAATATATTAAATGCAGAAAGGTCAGGGAAATCACTCTCCCATTCTTGTTCTAAATATTGCTGCATTCAGTGTGGTATGTGTAATATATCTATACACATACATACTGTATGTGTGTGTGTGTGTGTGTGTATGTGTGTGTATATATGTGTGTGTGTGTGCGCCTATGAGCACAAACTTAAACATATAACAATATTTATGTTTGGGACGTAATCACAATGTCTTATAAATCAATCAGCCTGTGTCCATACATAACATTCATAATTGGATGAAGGTGTCAAGCTGTGGGGCTAGTGGCATCTAAACCACCCAAGGCAGAGTCCTGCCCAGAGTAAGTATAAGTGAAGTACTTTTAGAAGAGTTGTGCATGTCTAGGAAGTGACACTTTTGTTCAAAGAAGCTAATCAGTAGAATGAAGGATCTCCCTTTAGAAAAGGAGACTGGAATTAACTGGCTTAAGACCTTAACAGTATTATTTGTTGTTCATGGAATTATACTCTACCCTTCAACACTTCCCCAGGATTTTTTCCTGGATATGAGCATTAGAATTCAGAAGAAATGCATTCTGAGGTTAAATAAGTCTATTCCTTGTGTTCATTCAATTGAATGTCCAGTTTAAATCCAGCATAAAACAGTGCAAGAGAATGTTTGGTGTCAGGGACATACCATCACATTTTCTTTTGTAGTCTTCTTTCTATTTCCTTAATTATATTTATTTCCAGAAGAAATGCAACATAGATTCCATGAAAAATACTCAGGATTTCAAATACTCAGGATTGTCCATAATTTGATTACAATTCAAGTATATCTAACTGAGCTATGGACAAAGCCACAGCTAATAAATTCAATAAACATTTTGAAGTTATTCTTCATCTTTCTTTCAGAAAAAAAAAAAAGAATCCTGAAAAGCAATGTAATATACACACAAATTCAAATGCATACTGAGCAATGGGATAAGCATTTATTTTCTTTCAATCTGCATGGCTAAGAAGATATTATTGAACTATACAAATAGATGGAAATATACACTGAACTATGCAAACATATGGAAAAACAAAGAATGATGCCATACTGTTTCAGCTTGGTTTTCTTCCCACCCCTTAAAAATCAGTTATGGCTTTTGTAATTAAAAAAAAAAAAATCACATGTGTCAGGTCTGAAATGAATGAAGTTATAATTAACTACAGGCAGTTCTAATCAATCATCTGTTCTTGGAGTAATTACAATTCTTTTCATTTATGTCAAGCAATTGCCAGGTGAGAATGTCAAACCTCTTTTTAGCACTAAAATTTGCAAAATAAAGAATGGGGTATTATCTTAGAAATTGTTGTTTAAATTCAAAGTATTGTGTTCCTTAAAGCCAATATCAATGTTGCTTGTCAAATGGGATTGTCTATGTATTACTGAGATAGATGGTATAGATAGCTATAGCAATAGATAAAGCAATAGTAATCTCTATATAGATATGAATGTTGCATAGTTTCAAGCAATCAAAAAGAACTTTGTTATAATAAGTCTGTTAGGGAGTATCATTGTTTGTGTGGGTATGGGTGTTTTTGAAGGAAAAATCCCTAATCTGTCTTAATATTCTGCTCCATCCACAACAGGTAGGTGTTAGATATATGAACAAGATATTGGGAACATGACAGGTATACTATTGTGTTGTACCTCCACACTAAGTATTCACTTACAACCTGTCAGAGAGGACCAAACTGAAAATGCTCAACAGGGCTTTGACTCCGCAAGGAAATATGTTTTCAGTAATAATAATGGAAGCATTTTCTTTTTCACAATCCTTCTTATGCAAAATCAGAAATGGCTTTGAATTTGAAAGGTGGATTTATATTCCAAATGTGCAAAAACCTGTTGACCTACTTTGATATCCAAGAAATAGAAATGTATGAGTTACTTGCCTCATAGGCTGCCTCAAAAATTCTTCCTTTTGGGGGGAAAAAGGCTCATTTTTCTACTTTAATCTTTCACATTTGGGGGACATGTGTGTTTGTGGTTGAGCTTCTTCTAACGTTGGAAGCAGTGAAAGTATTTTTCTGTTATGAATTTTTTATATCAATCTCAGGGGCATCTGTGGGGGGGGCATCAAAAAGTCAAGATGACAGCTACTACTACACCATCGATGTCCTGCTTTTGTTTTACATGTGTCACATATATGACACAGCTTTAGGAAGCAGGGTTTTGACTGCACATTTGTGGCTGCCATCTTGATTCTTTTGCGGCATTCCCTGGACCTGCCAATCCCTCTGAAACTTCCATGTCACCCTCTTTTCTTACTCTGAAAATGCTCAGTGGAAGGAATTTCTCCAAGATATTTCACCCCCCCCCCCCCAGGAACTGAAACATGGGAAGTCAGAACAATTGTTGGATAGGTGATTGTCCAGATCATTCATATACACTCCTTTGCCATCTTGTAATCCAATAAGCAAAACAGCACATCTTCCATCTTTGAGAATTTCACTGATTTTTTCTTTCTGGGGCGGGGGGGGAAGCAAAATTTCTGAAACAATTTCAATGAGAACAGCTAGTTAAAAAATGGGGGGGAGATTTTTTAATTTTTGCATGGTTTTACTTCTCTCACCATTAGATCAATTCAGGATCCAACTGCATTTAAATAAAGCAATCCAATTTTGTAAACTGAATTATCCCAGCTCACAAAAAGCCTGTATACAGCTCAGACCTTGAGCTTGTCTGTCCAAGTAGTACATTCAGGACAGGAGAGGGACAGATGGTCTCTTACAACCATAGAGTTTAATCTTTCTGGTCTTGCTTATCTTGTTCCCTTTGCTGCTATTATTTTGGCTCCATTTTCCACAAACTCTTTTCTCTTGCTGAGTCAGATAAGCAAACAAAAACAATTCAGAATGTGGAGAACGTTACCACATACAATCACCTTCTTTTGAAGTGGCTATGTCAGAGACAGGGAAGGAATGATATGGCTGTTTCCTCAACGTATATGATGAGGTGGACAGCACAGCTCCTGCAAGAACTTTTTATCACCCTCAAAAAAACAAACAAACAAAAAAACCTCTTGCCCTTTTCCAAGCCCTCCCTAAACCTAGGTGGGTTTTTATTTCAGATAAACACATTCAAGAAAAGGGCTCCAACAATAAGTGAAAAGGGAGTTTTCATTAACACTGTAATGCAAGTCCAAAACATAATTTTGGAAATCTCAAAATTTAGTAGCACAGGAATAATAAGATCCAGTGTCCTGAACCCTTCTAGTCAGGGCAAAATCCCAATTGCTAAATGAGTAACATAGCAATAACAATCAAATGTATTTTGTTCACTTCCTTTAGAGAATATGAATAAATAAAAACCTAGTGTGTTGGTGTGCCATGTTGGGTGAGCATTGTCCAGTATTCCAGTGTTGATCCTCTGATCTCCTCAGTCTTTTCATCCCTTTCTAGTCTGCTAACCTACTGGATACTCTGTTTGATTGGCTCTGATGTTAAAATACCACTGTGTTGTCAGTAACCTCAGGAGTCCTTTTCTGCCTTTCTCTTAGCTATCATGATTTCACAGCTGATACCTTGAATCAAAGAGCTGAATGATAAAGAGGTAGAGAGTTTTTATTTCTCAATCTTTGAGCATTTTCAGGTAATCTGTCTGAGCAGACAAATCTTCTGGGTGCAAATCATTTCAGATACTATATAATCTCACAATATAGAGCAGCTAGCCACAGATGGAGAGGCATACAAATTCCAATTATGAGAAAGGGAAATTTATAATATTCAATTGCCATTAAAATTGTGGAAGAACTTAATATGCTAACAACTTTATTTAAGATTTTTTCCAAAATGAACATACCTGGTGACTCCCAGAAGTAACTGAAATTATAGAAACTCAGTAATTAGTCTAGTTCAATTTGCAATTTGGGACTGACAAATAGTGTGGGAGAGCTAACAGAATATGACTGACTGGACTGGCCATTTTCTCATTTCAGTAAATGGAGAGACAGATGGCCAAATGGCCTTGAATTAAAACAGAGGAATGAACTTGTATAAATGTTGCCAGCAATGTTGAATGGGCATCCCCTGTGAAATATTGCAAGAGGGCACAATGTGTGTGAAAGGCACAACTTGGTGGTAGTCTTGGAATACTGATGTATAAATGATGAATAATGCATTTACCTTAATTACAAATTAATTCATCTAATTAATGTCTTTATGATGGAAATTCAAGGCATTAATAATGATTAACCTATTTAGTACAGTGTGTTGCTGACTAGGATAATATTTTCACAATATTGGTGCTAGAACATTGGATGTGTCTTTACTATTTATGTGGACACAGATGCAGAATATTTTAATGTTGCTATTGCCATCTCTCTGAAAAATAAAGGCTGAATGAATTGAGCTCCTCTACAGTCTAGCTTTGATATTGTGGAAGTCTAATCTTTACAAGAAATATGTACAAGATTACAAGCCTTTTGTTTGCTTATAATTAATGTGAAAATATATGGAGGGTATGTACATTAACTTGAGACTATGGGCATATCCACTCTTACTTTAAGTTGCCCCTCTCCTGTGCTTATGAGAATTTAAATCTATTCCAGTTTAACAGAAATATATCCATACCCATACAGTATGTCCCACATTAGGAGGGAAACAACAGGACTGCTATTCATTCATTCATTCATTCATTCATTCATTCATTCATTGAATGTAGAGGCTGGTGTACTCCAGATGTCTCTGGATGAGTTATACCATCAGATAAAAGACAATAAAAACTAGAGGGTCATGAATATTAAATGAATTGAGAAAAAAACTTGGCCTGAAACCCAGTGGAAATTGGTATCCTAATCAGTATTACTTTCTCATGACATTGGTGTCTGCTTATCCTTCTTTTAATGGTGATCTCTCATTGGAAGAGTAGCTGGAATTGGAAGTTTAACTCATTCTTAGAATCTGTGAAATGAAATAAGTTCCCCAGCCATTACTGCAGCTGGTAAAGGAGAGGAAATATCTTCCTTTGAGCAACTTTGTTGTTGTTGTTTCTTCAGCAAAGGATCGTTACCTTGTCGTGGTGCTGGAGCTTGAGCACCTCAATGATGCCATGAGCTAAACCGTGAAGGGCCACCCAAGATGGGAAGGTCATGACAGAGAGGTCAGACTAAATGCGATCCCTGGGAAAGGTAATGGCAACCCACCTCAGTATTCTTGCCGTGAAAACTAAATGGATCAGTACAACCAGAGATATGTCGGTATACCATCGGAAGATGAGACTCCCAGGTCGGAAGATGGTCAAAATGCTACTGGGGAGGAACAGAGGATGAGCTCAACTAGCCCCAGACGTGATGACGCAGCTAGCTCAAAGCCGAAAGGACGGCTAGCAGCCGACGGTGCTGGTGGTGAACGGCGAATCCGATGTTCTAAGGATCAACACACCATTGGAACCTGGAATGTAAGATCTATGAGCCAGGGCAAATTGGATGTGGTTATTGGTGAGATGTCAAGATTAAAGATAGACATTCTGGGCGTCAGTGAACTGAAATGGACTGGAATGGGCCACTTCACATCAAACGACCACCAGATCTACTACTGTGGACAAGAGGACCACAGAAGAAATGGAGCAGCCTTCTTAATTAATAGTAAAGTGGCTAAAGCAGTGCTTGGATACAATCCAAAAAACGATAGAATGATCTCAATTCGAATTCAGGGCAAGCCATCTAACATCACAGTGATCCAAATATACGCCCCAACCACAGATGCTGAAGAAGCTGAAGTAGAGCAGTTCTATGAGGATCTGCAGCACCTACTGGACAGCACACCTAAAAGAGATGTTATTTTCATCACAGGAGACTGGAATGCTAAGGTGGGCAGTCAAATGACACCTGGAATTACAGGTAAGTATGGCCTGGGAGAACGAAACGAAGCAGGACATAGGCTGATAGAATTTTGCCAGGACAATTCACTCTGCATAACAAACACTCTCTTCCAACAACATAAGAGACAGCTTTATAAATGGACTTCACCAGATGGACAACACCGAAATCAGATTGACTACATCCTTTGCAACCAAAGGTGGCGGACATCTGTACAGTCAGTAAAAACAAGACCCGGAGCTGACTGTAGTTCAGATCACGAACTTCATCTTGCACAATTTAGGATCAGACTGAAGAGATTAGGGAAGACCCACAGATCAGCTAGATATGAGCTCACCAATATTCCTAAGGAATATGCAGTGGAGGTGAAGAATCGATTTAAGGGACTGGACTTAGTAGATAGGGTCCCAGAAGAACTCTGGACAGAAGTTCGCAGCATTGTTCAGGAGGCGGCAACAAAATACATCCCAAAGAAAGAGGAAACCAAGAAGGCAAAATGGCTGTCTGCTGAGACACTAGAAGTAGCCCAAGAAAGAAGGAAAGCAAAAGGCAACAGTGATAGGGGGAGATATGCCCAATTAAATGCAAAATCCCAGAGGTTAGCCAGAAGAGATAAGGAATTATTTTTAAACAAGCAATGTGTGGAAGTGGAAGAAGACAATAGAATAGGAAGGACAAGAGACCTCTTCCAGAAAATTAGAAACATTCGAGGTAAATTCCAGGCAAAAATGGGTATGATCAAAAACAAAGATGGCAAGGACCTAACAGAAGAAGAAGAGATCAAGAAAAGGTGGCAAGAATATACAGAAGACCTCTATAGGAAAGATAACAATATCGGGGATACTTTGACGGTGTGGTCAGTGAGCTAGACCCAGGCATCCTGAAGAGTGAGGTTGAATGGGCCTTAAGAAGCATTGCTAATGACAAGGCAGCAGGAGATGATGGCATCCCAGCTGAACTGTTCAAAATCTTGCAAGATGATGCTGTCAAGGTAATGCATGCTATATGTGTAATGGTTGCCTAATCCCAAATACTCAGTCTCACAAGCTCGGGCTTAAAGATAACTGATTTATTAAAGGGATAGTATGCAAATACAGAGAAAGCTGAGAATGAGCAAAAGCGCGCCAAATACAAACGTAAAAGCCTTGCCTTCAATCCAGTCCCGCCCTCAGCACCCGTCAGCATGCACCCCCTCCCAGGTGCTAGCAACCGTTACACGCGCCTGGGAAAGTAACCTTGAATAGGATTGCAAACCCAAACATACATTCCAAAGTACCAAAACAAAGCAGAGCGCCCGAATGGAAAATACCAGCAATGAGCAAGTTGGGAATACACGGAAAAACGGTTTGACATGTGAAACGTTACGATGTTAACCAAACATTGAAACGGGGAACATGACAATATGCCAGCAAATTTGGAAAACACAAGAATGGCCATCAGACTGGAAAAAATCAACTTATATCCCCATACCAAAAAAGGGAAACACTAAAGAATGTTCAAACTATCGAACAGTGGCACTCATTTCACATGCCAGTAAGGTAATGCTCATGATCCTGCAAGGTAGACTTCAGCAATTCATGGAGCGAGAATTGCCAGATGTACAAGCTGGGTTTAGAAAAGGCAGAGGAACTAGGGACCAATGCCAATATCCGCTGGAGAATGGAAAAAGCCAGGGAGTTTCAGAAAAGCATCTATTTCTGTTTTATTGACTATTCTAAAGCCTTAGACTGTGTGGACCATAACAAATTGTGGCAAGTTCTTAGTGGTATGTGGATACCAAGTCATCTTGTCTGCCTCCTGAAGAATCTGTATAACGACCAAGTAGCAACAGTAAGAACAGACCACGGAACAACGGAAAGGTTTAAGATTGGGAAAGTTGTATGGCAGGGCTGTATACTCTCACCCTACCTATTCAACTTGTACGCAGAACACATGAGACAAGCTGGGCTTGAGGAATCCAAGGCTGGAGTTAAAATCGCTGGAAGAAACATTAACAATCTCAGATATGCAGATGATACCACTTTGATGGCTGAAAGCGAAGAGGAACTGAGGAGCCTTATGATGAAGGTGAAAGAAGAAAGTGCAAAAGCTGGCTTGCAGCTAAACCTCAAAAAAACCAAGATTATGGCAACCAGCTTGATTGATAACTGGCAAATAGAGGGAGAAAATGTAGAAGCAGTGAAAGACTTTGTATTTCTAGGTGTGAAGATTACTGCAGATGCTGACAGCAGTCAGGAAATCAGAAGACGCTTAATCCTTGGGAGAAGAGCAATGACAAATCTCGATAAAATAGTCAAGAGCAGACATCACACTGACAACAAAGGTCCGCATAGTTAAAGCAATGGTAATCCCCATAGTGACATATGGCTGCGAGAGCTGGACCATAAGGAAGGCTGAAAGAAGGAGGATAGATGCTTTTGAACTGTGGTGTTGGAGGAAAATTCTGAGAGTGCCTTGGACTGCAAGAAGATCAAACCAGTCCATCCTCCAGGAAATAAAGCCAGACTGCACACTTGAGGGAATGATATTAAAGGCAAAACTGAAATACTTTGGCCACATAATGAGAAGACAGGACAACCTGGAGAAGATGTTGATGCTAGGGAGAGTGGAAGGCAAAAGGAAGAGGGGCTGACCAAGGGCAAGACGGATGGATGATATTCTAGAGGTGACAGACTTGTCCCTGGGGGAGCTGGGGGTGTTGACGACCGACAGGAAGCTCTGGTGTGGGCTGGTCCATGAAGTCACGAAGAGTCAGAAGCGACTAAACTAATAAACATCAAAAAGGAGGGAAACAACAGGACTGCTATTCATTCATTCATTCATTCATTCATTCATTCATTCATTCATTCATTGAATGTAGAGGCTGTTGTACTCCAGATGACTCTGGATGGGTTATACCATCAGATAAAAGACAATAAAAACTAGAGGGTCATGAATATTAAATGAATTGAGAAAAAAACTTGGCCTGAAACCCAGTGGAAATTGGTATCCTAATCAGTATTTCTTTTTCATGACATTGGTGTCTGCTTATCCTTCTTTTAATGGTGATCTCTCATTGGAAGAGTAGCTGGAATTGGAAGTTTAACTCATTCTTAGAATCTGTGAAATGAAATAAGTTCCCCAGCCATTACTGCAGCTTTTAAAGAAGAGGAAATATCTTCCTTTGAGCAACTAATATATAAAATAAGTTAAACCAATCTGCATCCTCTAAATCATCTTAATAGAACAGATTTTTTTTCCTCCATTTTCACAGGGAGGACAGTTGTACAAAAATGGAGAGGAAAACTGCATCCAGTACTAATTAGATACAATGAGGAAACTGCAATTAGCAGCAATATTCATTAATGCCAAGCAGTGGCATTTTGGAAAAATACCCAATTTGCTTTGGGTAAATGGTTGGTCAAATATATTTAGGGACCTAATTTCAGTCTTTGAATTTGGAACTCAAAAGTATCATGCCTTCACTGATTATTAGTGTTGCAAATGCTTTTGTAACATCACTTTTAATAGCTATTATAATATGGCAATTCATATGTTTACACACACATATGCGTGCACACACACACATGAAATAAGGATACTTCTAATACTTTAAAGAGTCTATGTGACTTTTTTCATATCATGTTGCTGTCTCATTTGAATCCCAAGAACTGTATCTTTAAGCAGCCTTGTTGGACGTACAATTCAAGAGCTGGGATATTAACATTATGGTTTTGGCTTGTTCAATTATTCTTTATTTCGAGCTGAAATCCCCAAGAGTATAAAGACAATTTTAGAATTATTACTTTCAAGGAAGTCCATGTTTTTCTTGGTTATATTCCCTGTGACTGAAATAGAAGATGCTTCATACAGCTGGAAGATCCAGAGAGTTATTTTACAATATTGGGGGAAAAAAATCTACCTGAGATTTGCAGCAGTGGATTGTTTTTATATGCAGTTTGTCAATTCCTGTTAGTTTTTAGTTTTCTTCCATTTTCTTTTTCATAAAACAGCAAGAAAGTCTTTTTTTTTTTAACCAGTTTGGCCAAATTTTCTGGAGTTGCATTTTCATGGTGTAAAATCCTTCCTTCCTTCCTTCCTTCCTTCCTTCCTTCCTTCCTTCCTTCCTTCCTTCCTTCCTTCCTTCCTTCCTTCTTTCTTTCTTTTTATATGACATTACTATCACTCTTATGTGTATATATTTTAATCAAGCACAATTTAAAATTATTCACATAAACTTTGTAATAACTGATAATTACGAAAAAAGACACTCTAAGAAAATTTAACCTGAAAAAATTATCCACTCCAAGCACAGAATTTTTTCTTACAAAATTGCCAAAATTTTCTCAAGATACCAGGTCTTATTTCTTCACTTCATTCCAACTGATGGATGAAAATATCTGAAAATATCTCTAGGTATTGGAAATAACCAGACAGTAGTTGAGTCAACGGCCAACCTCCTTTTTCTTGAGATATGTACCATAATAAAGATATTAAAGGTGATTTTAAAATGCTGCAGTCGTTGATTAAGTTGCAAGTGGAGCTTGCAAAAAGTGAAGCCACAGCTTATTCAGTATGTGTCAAATAATAAATATTTCCACTGAATACACATGAAAAGCATCATTGTGCTTTCATAACACAAACCTTCTCTGTGATCTCAATGTTATGATCTTCTCTCACGTAAATTACATGGGAATATCTTGCATCTGAATCGTCTCCCACCATATTTTTGGTACACAGATTTCTCTTACCAGTGCAATCTGAAAATATTTCAGTTATAAATTTTCTGCAATTGATGCTCCCTTTAGGCTGAATGAGGCTAAAAGCAGCTGATTCATTCTTCCATGAAGAGCCAATGCATTATAGGCTGCAAGGAGTTTCTGAGAAGCACTTCCGTTCCAGGAAACATCAGTGAAAATGCCTTCCAAGGGGCTAGATTGAGGCAAGCTCCCCTTCAAAGCACAGGATTGGAGCAATCCCACCACTTTAATGTGGATGCCAAAAGATCCCCTTTCCACAGTAAATCAAAACTGTAACTAGATTGAGTCAGACACTGAGAGAGAATGACATGATTTTCCTCATAATGGTGCCACTTTGTTGAGAAGTGGAACAACTTTGGCCAAGAAAAGTGTTTATTATTTGGTTTCATTCATCAAGAAACAGCACAATACAAAGAACAAACAAAATGAATCACATCCTTGGTGCTGTTTGAAAATTCAAGTACCATCTAGGAACCAAGGAATTATCCAAGTAATTCCAGCAAAGTGTCTGTTTTTGCATATCCAAAGTTAATATAGATAAAATGCATAGTTGTTGTAAAAAAAAAGTTTAATCTGTTTGTTATTCTGCCTGTTGTGCCAATACGTATTGGGATGAGTTTGTGAGGTAGTTTTCATAGTCTCTGTATTTTCATTTTTGTGCCCTGCAAGCAAGCCTGGCAACCTCCCCCTCTCTTGTCTGATTCTGGCCCAGGCCTGCAAAAATGAGAAGACTTGATTTGGAAACTAGAGGGGGTGATAGTATCCAACAATATCCACATTCAAACTGAACTCAGTATTTCTTCCATTTCTATCACAGGTAAACTCTCAAGCATTACAGAGAGCCACAGAAATAACCTTGGAGATACTATGCAGTAACGGTTACATGATCCACAGTTTCATCTTCTTCTTTATAAGTTCTGCATTTGCTGTTGCTCAAAACAAGCTGAATCCTTGATTTCATTACATTTGTTTGTACAGATAGTCCTTGGTTAACAACAGTAATTGGGCCTGGGATTTCCATAACTAAACAAAGCAGTTGTAAAGCGTGACATCATGTGACCATGCCACTTAGCAAAGGCAGTTCTGGCACTTCCAGTTGCCATTGTTAACCGAATTCCTCGCCATCATTAATTGTGATATCACATGGTCACCTTTTGCGACCTCCTGCCAGCTTCCCCATTGACTTTGCTTGTCAGAAGCCAGCAGTAAAAGTTGCAAATAGCAATCATGTGACTGTGGGATGCTGCTACATCATAATTGCAAACCAGTTGCCAAGTGCCCAGATTGTGATCACATGACTGCAGGGATGCTGCAATAGCAAGAACTTTGAGTGATCGTTAAGTGAGGACCACCTGTAATGCTAGTTTTTGAGTTGTGAAAACTTAATTCTTCCACTTCCTTCTTGGTGGTGCCAGCTGGTAAGCATTGCTAATGTCTGTTCTGGTCTACTTTATTTTCAGGAGGTTTTTTTTTTTTTTTCTTTTTTAATGTATTGGCCATGTAATGATTGACTTCTCCAATTTTCTAAATGGTTTTCTAACAGTTCACTTTTATAGTCATTTTCTGTTTCTCATACTTTCAGGATGTTTTTTGAATATAAATTTTATCAAGAATTTTGATTACAATAGTAAAAATTAATACAAACTAAACTTAGAGAAAGAGAATAGAAAAAAGAATAAAAAGTGTGGAAAGAAAGAAAAAGAAAGAAAAGAAAGAATGTAATAAAGAAAAAGAAAAGAAACATATAAAGAAGTGACTTAAACCTTCATCACAACAAGTATAAACAAATGTCGTAACTCTTCACCCCCTATAAGGTTACAAACATACCTCTTCATCCCATATCCCATCCCTTATCTATAAGCAAATCCATGAAAGATCTTTTCAATCCTGGTGTCAGCAAAAAGTCCATAAAGGGTTGCCAGAACTTTGCAAAAAAAAAAAAAAGGCTTATTTTTAACCTTGATCAGATAAATCCAATTTGTATTCCTTCCTTTTACTTCTAACAGTCTTAATCTTTAATTCAATCAAATATTGTCATAGGATTTGATTTCTTCAAGGCTTTGGCAAGCCTCTTTTGTAGATCCAATAAGAAAACATTTGCCAGGTCATTCTTTGGGTTTATCATTTGTATTTCTCTTTTAATTTTTAAAACTTCAGCCAGTTTCTTTTGTACATCCAGTAAAGTGCCCTTTCCAGATCATTTATCCATATTTCAGTGTTGACATTGTAGCTACTAATTTCTGGCTCCATTCTTCAAAGATCCCTTTAGTATTTCTGATGTTATAACAACTTATGTCATTTTGTAAGTCCCAGTATTAACTGATATCAAGAACAGGCTTGTTGTTTTTTTTTCTTTCTACTTAAAATCTTTAGTCCCTCTAGTGTCCAGTTTCTAAAATCATAAAGTAACTTATCTTTGTCATGGCTTACAATAGCCGGGATAGCCAAAATAAGTCTGTTTCCCACAAGAGGCTATTTATTCTTTATAATTAATTTCAGTCTCATACTACAAGTAATTATTCCAAATTTATCTGAACTCTTAATTGGTTTATAACTTTCTTAGATCAAAATCCTATTTAGCTTTTCTCTGTTTATTTCAAATTCTTTAAGTTCTTAAGCTTATAATTAGTTTTTCTTTTGTTCAGAGTTGAAGATAAACCCACCTGATGAAGACTTTTCAGACTTGTCATTCTGAAGGTCTCTAATAGCTTTAAGATGGTTAATAGACAATTTCTGAAAGTGATTAGAGAGTGAGGCTTGCAAACTTAGTATCTTTTAAAAGACTCCACTGATGTTGTGAGCAGGATGGCTGATCCCTTCATCTCCCAGTGCTCAATCCATGGAAAACCACTGTCCTGTGGCTTCCTTGTGAGAAGCAGCTATCCAAAGCACATGTGGGTGATCTTCCATCTTCTCCTTATCCAGAGAGGTTCTGAGGAACCAGTCTACTCACCAGTTACTTGGTTTTTGCAATTGTTGTCAGATCTGCTTTCAGGGAGACATCTTTAGTTCAGATACCTCCCCTAGAAGTCCCCCTACTTGATGAGCATTGTGTCCTTGCTTGCCTTGAAAAAAATAATTTAATCCATGTTTTTCTTCTTCATCTGTTTGTTTTACTTGCAGAAAATCACGGCTTCCAATTTTTCATGCTAAGTATTATCATCAATTTTCAGGTTTTTCAATCTAAATTTTCCAGTTCAAGCTGTGACATATACTGTACCAGCACAGTATCTAATTACTGATATGTGTTTATGGTTTAATTGCATTTCCACCATTTCACTTTGAATTTAGAATTTTCTACACTAATTTTAAATATTCTGAACTGGTTTTCTTCATAACTTTACCCTGAAAGATGTTATCCAGGTATTTCTAGATATTTATATTGTTCTTCTATGGGCAAAGATTTTATGAGATTCCCATTTTTAATTGTATCCCTTCATTTTGTTCAATTTTTTCCTTCCTTTATGCTGAGCATCATACATTTGTCATATCCAAATTCCATTTCAATGTCCTTATGATATTATGATATCTTAAGATATCTTTCATTATATTAATTAAGGATTCAATTTCATTTTCTATTTTTTTATATACTGTAGCTTAAATCATCCACAAATAACAGGGGGAATACTTTTCCACTTTGCTTTGAGAATTCCTATCTGAGTTTTATTTTATTCAGGTTGTGAGTGAGGGGTATCACCGAGACAGTAAAAAGCAATGGACACAATGAATCTCCTTCAAAAATTCTTCCCCTGATGTTTACATTTCCAATTTCTTTGCCATTAACAGCTTTGATTACTTTGGCCACATAATGAGAAGACAGGACACCCTGGAGAAGATGCTGATGCTAGGGAGAGTGGAGGGCAAAAGGAAGAGGGGCCGACCAAGGGCAAGATGGATGGATGATATTCTAGAGGTGACGGACTCGTCCCTGGGGGAGCTGGGGGTGTTGACGACCGACAGGAAGCTCTGGCATGGGCTGGTCCATGAAGTCACGAAGAGTCGGAAGCGACTAAACGAATAAACAACAAACAAACAGCTTTGATAAGTTGGTTTCTATTTTTTTCATAGATTATTTTACAAAATTCTGGATGTTTGCACCAATGCCATATATCTCCAAATATTTCTGTGTCCAGCTTTGTGAGAGAGAATTAAATGCCTTGTTACAGTCAATCCATGCCCTTTGTAACTTGGTTTTAATTCCCTGGACATTTTTTAATATCATTTTTCAATCAGAAATTGAATTTTTGTTTCTCATTAATTTCAGTAGTTACCTGTTTGTCCAGGTGGATACAATGCATTTTTAATATTTAACTCAAAATTACATTTGCTAATATACCAGTGAACAGTTTGATTATTGTTGGTAATCAAGTAATTGCTTGGTAATTGCTTGCAATTACACTCTTGCTCTCTTTTATTATTAAAAATGTGCTACCAGTTGTCAGTCATTCTTCGGATTTTCCAATTTCATTACATTGAATAGCCATTTTTTCATGGAGAGTCATCATATGTTTAATCCAAATTTCATGTATTTGGTATTCTCCAGGTCTTAACCTTTGCTTTAAAAAAATGATGTTATAACTGTATAATCCATTTGGATTGCACCAATGTTCTTCTCATTTTTTTTAACCCATTTCTTATCTTATTATATTATTTTGGATTATGTTAGATGTCACTCCAAAGGTTTAATGTTTCATCTTTTTCATGGCAAGCATCTATGTTTGTAGTATTTCCCAGTAATGCTGGTTTATTCAAAACTGCTGATTTTGTCAACATTTATTTATGCTACCTTCATATAACTACATTTTCTTTGAAATAGCCATAACTCACTGTTTTAATTCTTCTGAGGATGATGATGTGAGATTTTCTGCCTCATGTGCCAAAACAGCTTGATCAGTCAAGGGTATTCTGGAATTTAACTCAGAGACAAGGGTATCATTTGCTCTTTTGGCTTCAGCTTTGATATTGTGCATCTTATTATAAGATCAAGGCATATTAGGGGTTTTAGCCATTTCCTGAGCTGCTAAACTCCTTTAATTTCTGAAACACTGATAATACATAAATATATTATCCACTTCTTTCCAGTATTCTGGACCAAATATGGTCTGGAGAACAATATTCATCAGAATATGAATAACTACTTAAGATCCTGAGGACTCCAGCTGAACCATGAATCTGTAGACTATTGGCAGATGCTTTCATGCTTAGGTTGTACACATCTTCAGTGAAGCGTTCTGGTGCATGCTAATGAAAGATGGATTTCCGATTGTTTTCCCCATTTTTTTTTTTTTTTTAGTAAATGTTCAGCTTGGAAGTTGAATATGGTGAGGTTGGCAGGTCTTCAAATGATGCAGGGCAATATGCTAAATAGTTTGAAAGACTAAATGACATTTGGAAAGTAGCCATAAAATTGTTTCTAAAGACATATAATAAGAAAGGTTATTTTGATGTTAAATATTGAAAAGAATGTTTTAAACCAAAGGAGGCTTCTGTTCTATTGACAATATAATTCTTAGCAAAGAGAGTTCACCAAATCTTAAGAAAACTATCATTATGGGGATACTGAGTTTAATTTCTTATGTCAGAACATGATACTATTGATTTATCTCTTTGTAAATCTCTCTGATACTCTAAACTTCAACTTTTGTATCAATGAAAATTACTCCCAAATTATTATGTTTAGAACATGGAATGTATTCCCTTTTTGACATTTTAATTCATGTTGTGCTGAAAATAAAACATGCTGAGAAGCCCTCAAGAAATGCATCCTTAATTGGATGTAATTCTTCAACCTTTTTCTCTGGACAAATGGATCCACTATTCACTGGGCTTTGTTTTCTTCAATAATACACAATCTCATTACATAGGCTGTTATTGAATTCCTATCTGCATTTTAGACCTTGTTCATTTTTGTCATTTAAAATGTTTTACTTGCATTGCATGTAAGTAAACTTATGCAATTTGAATTCAAAACAATATTTATATAGCTCCAAACTGCAATTTGGGGTCCAAGGCCTTACCAAAATATTTCAATGTTGTACTGGAGATGTTCAGAAACAGCTAATTTCAACCACAAAACAGCTTCAGGCAATATTGAGACATTTAGATTTATATGCCTGCTACTTAAATCAAATACATTTGTTAGAAAACTATGTGCATCCTTCTTAATCTTTTTTGTGCAGGTTTTGTAGCAATAAAAATACTATTAAAATGGGGATTTAAAAATAAATAAATAAGTTTTCAAACCAAAGCATATAATTTAATTATGAAAATTGCTTCTGCAAGATGTTGTGATGACCAATTACTTTGTCTTAAAAGAAAATTGATATATTCATGGAGATTAACCAGAACTATTTGTTATTATGATTGTTTACTACCTCCACTGGTGCACCCATTACATTTTTGAAAACCAGTTCTTGAGAATATGAATGGGAGGATGCTACTGCTCTCATGTTCTGTTACAGAATTTCCATAAATAGTTAGCTGGCACATTGGAAACAAAAGGCTGGATTAGATATGCTTTAACATGAGTTTTATATTTTATTAAAGATATCCATCATCAAAGCTACTGTGAATAACACTGCATTTTTATTTACTTAGGTTTTAAAGTGTTTGCATTCTTATAAAGGTTTCTGTGTACTTTCGTGCAAGGTTATTATTTACTAAATAAGACAGAAATTTGCATTCTTACTAAGCATTGGTCTTAAGTCAGTTATTGCTTCCTTAGTCATGACTGGGCTGGAGATCTGAAGATCAGCCTACCCAAGTTGGTGGCTAAAAAATAGAAAGTGTACAGTGGAAAGTGGTTAAGCTTCAATCCTGCAGTAAAGATCAACATTATAAGGCTCCAAGTCAAAGTCCGACCAGAGAGAATTTCAACAAGTACTCCTTGACCCAGTCAGAAACAGCAGAAGGGACTTGAGACAGGCAATAACTGTTCTCCAGCATCTGTTCCTGGTTATGAGGGATTGGCTGGCATGAAGTTCAGGAACATGAGGTGTGTCGCTAAAGAATTACTGAAGTATACAGCCATGGAAGACTTTCTTTTGCAACCAAATATATTTCATCTAAGAACTAATTATGTCCTTCTTGTTGAAAAGCAAAACCACATTTCTTGCTATTGCTACTGTTTATATATCTGGCTAGAGGCTTTCTGCGGTTTGGGATACATCTCTCTCTTGCTCTCTCACTTTCTCATTCTCTTTCGCTCTCTCTTTTGAAATTCTATGTATTTCTGGAGAATAGCTGAGTATATTTTATTTTATCTTGATTTATTTTTGGCAAGCCATCTGCTTTGTGCAGCAACTGGTAAATGCCAAACACAGTCATCCTTGCCAGCACAGATTATGTATTCTTGTCAGTTTCTGCCTGCTGAAAAGCACACTTCTTTTCACAACAGCCAGCAATGAAAGTGATAGGAGCCAAGAGTCAATGTTCTGACTCTTTCTGCCCAAGTTGTGCCATGCTGTATATACAGAAAAGAAATAAGCAAGAATCCCTTCCTCCACCTGTCCAAAATCAGTGCACTTAAATTTTGGCAAGCTCCATAGAGGCAATTGAGATAATGGGATTAAGTTTCAATCAATCAGTCAATAATCAACCACCTCACCACATCTATCCAGAAAATGCATGAAAATTTGTGGTGAAAGAAGATACTTCATTTATTTACCTACCTTTATTTTCCAGTAGCCAGTAGTAAATTTCAGGCCAAGCCAGCCACAGAAGTAATGAAGATTCTAGAGCTGCAACAATAGGTATTAGTAGTAGTCACAGTCCTTATTTTGGTCACTTACCAGAAGAATTTACATTCAGTGTTAAAATTAAAGCCATCCCATTATGCCAATAGTTTAACCTATATACTGTAAGAATAACTAGGTTTAAAGTGCCAACACAAGTACAGAAACACAGTACCAATACCTTGGTTGTGATATGTGATAGAGAGGTGATAGATAAATAGGATTTCAAAATCGACAAATACAGATAAAGAGGTATACTATTATAGAATACTATATACAATGCTAAAATAATTAGATATGCATGGCTAGACAGTATATAAAATCACTGAATTACTAAAATTGACAGGTATTTCAAACTGAATATTAATGGGTTGATTATGGACCCTGTCCATGAGACAATGTCAATTGGCGAGGTCCAGGAAGTGGGCCTTCTCTGCCATGGCCCCTGCCCTCTGGAACACTCTTCACCCAGAGGTGAGGCAGGCCCCCTCTCTCCTGGCCTTCCAGAAGAAGTTAAAGACCTGGCTCTGCCGTCTCACGTGGGGCAGGAAGGGGGGTAGTCAATCCTGGGTGTGGCTAGCACCTTAAAGTGGTCCCCATGTATTTATGAACTGCCATCTTGGATGTTATTTAATATATCTTGTTTTTATTGTATTTTAACCGCTTTTAGCTTTTGTAAACCTCCCAGAGTCCCTCTTTTGGGGGAGATGGGTGGTGACAAAATTTGATTGATTGATTGAAATAATAGGTAGTTCCCAGTAGGACTGGACAAATGTGTCAATTTCATTTTCTCTTAAATTTAAATTTGTTTGTTTCTTAAAGAAAAAAACTCAAATTCTTTCCTTTAAAAAAAAATTAGAAATTTTTATTAACTGACAGCAACCTAATTCAACATGACAAAATTTTACTAGCCAATAATTTCACATCTAGAAACTAAATACTAGGGATAGGGAACAAATCTTCTCCCTGTCTCTCTCTCTCTCTCTCTCATCTCAAATTCAGTTAAAGATGTGACCAAAATCTGACCCTTTTTCCTCTGAAATGTAATTGAATTATACAGTTCACCAACATATAATTAAAATATTCAATAAAAATATATTTGCCCCAAACCAATTATATGTCATATTTCTAAGATATGTTTTTTCTTGGTGTTTCATAGTCATATGATTGGCATATAATTCCTTCCTTCTTCTAGGAATAATTAAACAAGCAAAATCATATTCATGGAACACATTTTCATTGTTCAACTGTTTTACTCTGCTTATAATTATGCTTTAGCTTTAAGTTTTAAAATATTTTTCAACTCATTTTTTTCTCATTGTTACTAGAGCTACCGAAGTTGTATTACTAAACACACACACACATGCACACTCTAAAACATACAGCAAAATTAATTTCTATGCTAAAGCTCAAATCAGACTTAGCCTAGACCTCAGTGATAAGGATGGAGTAAAATTAAAGTGGAATGAATAAGTCTATCAGTTAAGATGGTCATGACAGTGCACTATATGTACAGATACTTATATTAGGAATGCAGCATGCAAACTGTTCTTAGGCTGTCATATTGTTAAAAATGTTATTGATGTCAAAGAAAATGTTCCACAACAATAAAACCTAAGAATTTCTGGCTAAATTAACATGTTTATCTGGGCCAGGAAACAAGGAAGAGCTGAGATGATTGTTCAGGCTAACCATAAATAATGTTGGTCAGCTTCTCATTTCATTTTCTGTACTCTTTCCTAGATGTTAATATTTATTTATTTCTACTTATATTTTGCCCTTTTCAATCAAGAACTCTAGAGATGGGGTATCTGCTAAGGGGTGAGGGGAGGCAAGAAAAGCAAATCATTAAATATGCACTGCAGCATTACAATATAAACTCCACCCCTTTTGTACTTGTGTTGTAACATCACATGTGTGGGTATAATGGGTGGAGTTTGCATCATGATGTCATTACATGTTTCATCAAATGGATTAAATGTCAGCTTGCTGAGGATGCCCCCAACCAGGGAACAATCAATATTAATTTGATAACCTGCAATAGCTCTGTTGCAACATTATTCACTATAATTCATTCATTGCCCACCAAAATCCATAGCTTGTTGATTTTAGAACATTGCTGAAAACTTCTATATGTTACGGGAAAATAATTACTGAAGTAGAGTTAATCCTGGAAATAGTGGTAAACCAACCCACTCTTGTCATTAACCTTTTCTATACTATTACTGAGGAACATCCTTCTACGGATGCTCTACTATCAATATACAGCATTCTTTTGCCCTATTTTATATCTTTAAATTTAATTTATTATACTGACTCCTAACTGATCTATCTATGCATTATTTACCTCTTTGCCTTGGGGTGAAGAACTGAACATGATTGAAGAGCCAGATTCTACATACACATTGTAATGGTCTGTGGGAATGATCTTGGGAGACAGGAGGAAGAGCCGCAGACTGGACAACCAGCATGTAAAAGATATCTCAGTCCATAGAAGGGGGTGTGGGAGGCATTTCAGAAGGGACTCTCCCTAGTTTTCCGGAGAGTAAAAGAAGAGGGGAGAAATACTTTCAGTCTTGCAAGATTCTGTTAATGTAACCTTACAATAAGGATAGAGCTAGTACTCCTGGTTGTGCTTGTCTGGACTACCTTGAAGGATTAACATCATTCTGTTAATGTAAACTTACAATAAATATAGAGTTAGTATTCATTGTTGTACTTCTTGTCTGGACTACCTCAAAGGGCTAACATCAGTCTTGCAAGAGGGTCCCTTCTGAAATGCTTCCCATGCCCTCTTCTGTGGGCTGAGATAATTATTGAAGTAGAGTTAATCCTGGAAATAGTGGTAAACCAAACCTCTTGTCATTAAACTTTTCTATACTATTCCTGAGGAACATCCTTCCATGGATATTCTACTATTAATATACAGCTGCAGCTCTTCCTCCTGTCTCCCAAGGTCATTCCCACAGACCATTAGACCCATGTCTCCAGTGAGCCAGATGATGTCAGGTAAAGGGGTGTTGGTGAGTAAGACTCCTCCATTTGCCATTTTATAGTCGTCTTCTTTTATTCAGACAAAAGCCTTTGCTCCCAACTGCCTGTTTTTCTCCATCTTTAGGATGGAGAAACAATAATTCTTCACAAGAAGGTTGAAAATGATTGTTCTGCTCTACCTCTTCTTGGATAAGAGAAGTCCTTTACTGTACAATTGAGCTTCCTGTATTCCAGTGCAAGGAGAATGCAACGGTTATTTAAGAAATAAGTAAACCATGTCTTTTTATAAAGCAATCAATCTTTGTTAATGAAAACTTATGTTACTGAATATGGTTTGTTTTCTCTTTAAATTCTGCATATTTATTTATCTTGATATATTGTTTCTTCAATGAAAATCCACAAAAAGTGACATTTTTGTGAGTCTTAAATGATTAGGATATGAACATTTTGACTGATTAAATGAAATAGAATTGGGTTTCCAGAAAGCTGATATTACGATTCTAAAGGACTTTCTGGAAAGAGAACAAATGACAGAGATGTTACTCCAGTTCATTCATCTTTATAAAAATTTCTGAGTGGTAGCATGAGTAATATATGCTTTAACTGTTCCCCACTACATAGGCATCATGATTTTTGACTGAAGCATCAGTTAATTTGCAACTTATTTGAATAAGCCCAAAAATCGTATGATATGGCTGATAGAGGTCTTAATAAAGACCCCTATTAGTTTTCAACTAATAAATATTATAACTAATTCATATTACCAAGTGTTTTGCCAATGAACTGTTTATGCCTTATCATAAACAGCAAGTGTTTTCCTAATTGCTTTTTAATGAGAAATAAGTAATTGTTCCATTAATATAAAGTGCACTAATTTGTTCTACTCATTTCTTTCTTGCCTATAAACCATAGATTGCACAATTATGCATGCTATTATTTTATAAGGTACAGTAATAATTATAGTTATAAAGAATTTTGATTACACAGAATTAAAATTATGTCTTCGATTGGGCATATACTGCATTATATGCTTTTTCACACGGTGGCCACTAGTTTTGAATGACAGCTTTTAAGAAAGATGGGAAATCTGTGGCCTTCTCTCTGAATCTGAACCACAACTTGCAGTATCCCTTATCGCTGAACATGTTGGTCAGGACTTCTAAGAATTGTAGCTCAAAAAATCTGAAAGTTTACAGGTTCCTCATCTCTGTGATAAGTTATAAGGAATTGTGTATCCAACCCAAAATAAGAGGTGACTATCATGTTTACAACTGTGAACAGAGATAAAATATTTACAAACCAAAAGGGGAAATCAAATGTTCATCAGTCTAAAGCAAGTCAAAGCAGGGTAAGAAATAGATAAATTCATCAAACCAAAGGAATGCATATGAAAATGCTGAAAAAAGCCAAGATCTTAAGAAGGCTGGTTATGCATAGACATCTTCAGAAAGGAAATACGTACAAAGTTAAGACCTGCAGCTATGGGCAATACTGAGACCTATGAGGCACTGGCCTAAATGCTGGAAATAGGATGTTTCCCTTGAAACATAGCTGCTGTTAATTGACTGAAACCACAATGAAATTCATCATCCTGAAAAAACTCTTTCTCAGATGCTCACTTTGTCTCATTTCATGGCTCACTTAGATCTGCCATGTAGCCCTTCAGGTATTGTTAAAATCTTTTCATTCTTTAGAACATGGAAGAGTTCAGCAGTTCCTTTTTGTTTCCTGGTATTTTTTTATATTGCATCCGTCAATCCAGCCTCGTTCCTGTTCTCTCTCTCTTTTTTTAATCCATTCAATCATGTCTGATTCTTGGGGACTGCCTGGACAAGTCCCTGCAGTTTTCTTGGAAAAGTTTTTCAGAAGTGATTTGCCATTGCCTCCTTCCTAGGGCTGAGAGAAAGTGACTGGCCCAAGGTCATCCAGTTGGTTTTGTGTGGGACTAGAAATCACGGTCTCCCGGTTTCTAGCCTGGTGCCTTAACCACTAAACAAAACTGGCTTTCTTTCCTGTTCTCTAGCTGTGAGATTAATAGGCTGTCTGGATCTTGACTGGCAGATATTGCATCTCCTCCTTATCTGTGAATTCTACTGAGTAAGCATACCATAAGGTTAGCTGAAGGAGGACAACTTGTATTGAATTTATAGAGATACTGTTATCAACAAAAGCTATGTGGGTTTCAATCAGATCAGCAAATAAGAGTTAATCTCATCTCTTCTGAATTTAGATAGAGCCTGTTAGCCAACCTCTGGCCACATGTTTAATGGATAGGGCTTTCCTGGGTCTCACCTGCCTGATTCCTAAGATTCTAAGTATATCATCTATTTAGTACTCCAAATCAATATAAAATGCAGTCAGTTTTGGGATTAGAAACCAGATTGTATCCCTGAGATACACAATAGAAAGATGGTAATATCTTGAATGGAAAGGCAAATAACTATGCAATAAATATGCAGACAGAGGTCACAAGCCTTATACATATTATGAGTAAATATGTGGTGATAGGCTTTTCATCCTCTGTCCTTGTTTTCCTTTTCCACACATTCATCTGTATACAGTAGAGTCAATGCATGTACAAATTGTCTTTATAGGCTTTTTGTGCACAATATCGAACCTACATTGCATTAAGGGGAGTGTGGGTGGGCAGGGAAACTTATGCTTCTACTTTATAGAACACATGAAAGCACTTTGTGTTCATCAGAGCTTCTTTATTGTTGATGTTCTGTTATGATATAATACTGCCACTGAGTATTAGTGTAGTATGATACTGCCAATCAACTCCTTCTCATCTCTTAATAAATTAAACCCAGCTCCTTCCTCTGGAAAGTCCAGCTTTCCTATATCATCTGAACTGATAAGAATTGTAACCGTATTCATAGTAATAATATCCTTTCTCTTCCAATGAACCTTGATGGCATTCACTTATAAAAGCCTCATGACATTAAAGACATTTGTGCTTATATGCAGAAGGTAGGGCATGTTTTATGAATTTCTTCATGAGTTTCATTTATTCTCCTAGCATCCACTAAGCTGTTCTCTTTGCTACTTGCTCAGTTTAATACTGTCTTTGAATATCTGATGCTTTAGCACTACTGGGCTGTACATTCTCAATACATGTTTCAATTTAGCAAAGAGAAATAGGAAGACATGACATCAGTTCAATGGTGGTATGGAAAATCTTCATCACCGAGGAGGCCAAGATATCACTACAAGCATCTGGAGGAAAACAAGAAGCCTCTAAATCTGCATTAAAGTCAGAGGGATGTCTATTTGGATGGATTCCTCTATAGTTTCACTCCTGAATATATGGGTTAGAGAGAGAATGTGGGACCAGAATCACCTGAGGCATGTGTCTCATGTGGAGTCCTTGGTGCTCTCTGAGCTTTGTTGTTTTCTTGCAGATGTTTCATTCCCAGACTAGGCAACATCTTCAGTGCAAAGAGGGAGTGGGCCTTGCTCTCAGTTTATATACTGTACTGTGGCTGCCCTGCTTGTGTTGGTAGGGGTGTTGTTCTCTCCTTGGGAGTTCTTTGATTGGGCTGTTGTTTGCTGCTTGGTTGATTGCCTGAGTTAATATTTCCTTGATTAGAGTGTATTGTGCTGTTTGATGGTTCATCTGGTGTTAATCCTAGTGTTGATTTTTGCATATCTGGGTGTTGATTGCTGGCAAAGGAGTGTACTGGTCTTTTGGCTTTTCTATTGTCTCTTTTGAATGGTATGTAAATGTTGTTTACCTCTATGTGTCTGTTGCTGGCTGCTTGGTCTGAGTGCCAGGCTTCTAGGAATTCTCTGGCATTTTTGGATTTGGCTTGGTTTAGGATGCTCACAGTTTCCCAGTTGAAACTATGGCTGAGTCTGTCCATGTGTTGTGAGATTAAGGAGTTTTCATCTTGTCTTCTGACTGCTAGTTGGTGTTCGTGGATGTGCTCTGCTAGTCTTCTGCCTGTCTGTCCTATATAGTGGCTGTTACAGCCTTTGCATTGTATGTTGCAAATAACTTCTGTTTTTTCTTCTTGGGCTACTGGGTCTTTTGGCTTGCTTAATATGTTTTGAAGAGTTTTAGTTGGTTTATGTGCTACGGTGATGCCATGTGGTTGTAACAGTCTGGTGGTGGTTTCTGAGATGTTTCTAATGTATGGCAGTGTTATCCGTTTCATGGCTTCTGTTGGTTGGGTTGTAGTGGGTTGGGTGGTGAGGCACTTTTTGATAAAGTTGAGCGGGTATCCATTTTGTTGGAAGATGCTGTGCAGATGTTCTTTTTCTTTTTTCTGGTGTCCTGGGTTGCTGCAGTATGTAAGTGCTCATCTGAATAATGTCCTTACACAGCTTCTCTTGTGGGAGGTTGGATTGTTACTTTGGTAGTGGAGCACTTGGTTGGTGTGGGTAGCTTTCCTGTAGACTTGTGTTTCTAACTTACCATCATTTCCTCTACTGATGAGGATGTCCAGGAATGGTAGTGAGTTGTTGTTTTCTTCCTCCCTTGTGAACTTTATTCCATTAAAGATGTTATTGATGGTTTTGTGGGTTTCTTCCAGTTGTTTCTTTTGTATTATGACAAAAGTGTCATCTACGTACCAGATCCATACTTTGGGTTGTATGTGTGGGAGTGCTATCCTTTCCAGACGCTGCATTACAATCTCTGCTATAAGTCCTGAAATCGGTGATCCCACAGGTGTTCCTTTGATCTGTTGGTATATTTCTCCATCAAACTGAAAGTAGGTTGATGAGGTCCATTATCCTGGGTATTTCTAGTTTGGTGTATTTGGCTAGGTCTGGTGTGTTGTGCAGAACTGCAGCCATAGATTCTTTCGCTAGTGCCAAGTCTATGGATGTGAAGAGAGCTGTAACGTCGAATGATACCATGATCTCATCTTCTTCTATTTTTATGCTTTTGATTTTCTGGAGGCACTGTACTGGGGAGTTGATCGAATGTTCACTCTCCTCTGTGAGGTGTCTGAGTTTCTTTGTAAGCTCTTTAGCTATGTTATATGTGGGAGTCCCTGGTAATGATAAAATGGGCCAAAGTGGTATGCCCGGTTTGTGTATCTTGGGGTGTCCGTAGAAACATGGGAGGACTGGTCCACTGCTCTTCATCTGCCTCTGTTCTTCTTATGTAATTTGGCCTTTCTTGGTGAGGTTGTTGAGAATTCTTTTTACCTGGTTGTCCAGTTTCTGTATGGGATTGGTGTTCACTGGGGTGTAAGTTTCTTTGTCCTCAAGTAATTCTTTGGCCTTTTGTATATACTGTGATCTGTCCATAATGACGGTGGTGTGACCTTTGTCTTCTGGGAGGATGATGATGGTTTGGTCCATCTTTAGGTGTTTGAGGGCTGCTCTGTCCTCTGCTTTCAGTTGATTCTGTTTCCACGTCCTTCTGATTTGTGGTATGATTGACTGTCTTACATCCTCTTGGGTTTCTGTAGTGAGTCCTGTAGTTTTAAATGCCTCTACACATGGACAGACCCAACCATAGTTTCAACTGGGAAACTGTGAGCATCCTAAACCAAGCCAAATCCAAAAACATCAGAGAATTCCTGGAAGCCTGGCACTCAGACCAAGCAGCCAGCAACAGACACATAGAGGTAAACAACATTTACATACCATTCAAAAGAGACAACAGAAAAGCCAAAAGACCAGTACACTCCCTTGCCAGCAATCAACACCCAGATATGCAAAAATCAACACTAGGATTAACACCAGATGAACCAACAAACAGCACAATACACCCTAATCAAGGAACTATTAATTCAGGCAATTAACCATGCAGCAAACAACAGCCCAATCAAAGAACTCCCAAGGAGAGAACAACACCCCTACCAACACAAGCAGGGCAAGCCACAGTACAGTATATAAACTGAGAGCAAGGCCCACTCCCTCTTTGCACTGAAGACGTTGCCTAGTCTGGCAATGAAACATCTGCAAGAAAACAAGGCTCAGAGAGCACCAAGGACTCCACAGTTCAACCCTGAGATACAAATATTTGCTTCGATTGGCATATGTCCCATTCTCTGACCTCTAAGGCTACAAATGACAGTGAATGGATGTCAGAGATTCTTGCAGAATATGCTGGCAAATCCCAGTTAGGCTGTTCTAAGTTCTTTGTACTAAAGAGCAGTACTGACTTCACAAATACAGTCAATCAATTAATCCAGCTAAGGAACATTACATCTGAGTATGTTTACTAAAAAAAAAATTAGCTAGACCAGAACAAGAGGACAATTAACTCTAGATGTTTGCCTCTTAAAATATGCTGTCAGAAAAGCAGTTTTAACATTAGTAAAGTGACAGAAACAAGTCAGCATGAGCTGGGCAGCTAGGTACCTTATAACTTCAGTAAATGTAGTCAGAGAAATCTTGTGCCAGAATATTGGCAAGCCTATATTTTTTCCAGCAGAGGAGATGACTTCTATTGCAAAGGCTTTGCTGAATTTTTGCCATTATTAATATTTCCATGTTTGTTTACATGCATTATTCTAATTTATCAAGCTGAGGAAATTCAGTTACCACTTAAGTCTGCAGAATAGGTCAACAAATAGCAAGCACAAATCATCATGAATGCCTATGCTGAGACTGCTGTTTCTTTGCCTACTCACTGGAATAACAAAATGTTGTACTGAGTCATTTTAAGGTCACTGTCTGAAGGCCAGTTTGTCCAAGGAATCCAAACAAGATTGCTTGGTGTTTTCATGCCATGTGTTTGGGGAGGTTATTACATTCTAGTTTAAAATATTCATTAAAATAAGTAAAAACAAAACAAAACAAAAACATTCTGTTTAAAAGGGGACTTAAAACAGTAATGCATTCACTCGGGGACTAAAGGCATTACAATGCTTAAGTTATGGCAGTTAACTTTCTACCAAGTAAGTAGTAAACACCTAGTTTCATACACAGTGGCATATTTTCAGGAAGGAAACAACACTTTTCCTCCCTGTGGCTCTATAGAACTAAATATGTTGTGTTTTAAGAATTAAAAGGGCTTCGTGCATAATATTTCAGTAATGTTTACTTAGAGCCATGTGTGGCACAGAGTGGTAGGCGGCAGTAAAAAGGTAAAGGTAAAGGTTTCCCTCGACATAAAGTCCAGTCGTGTCCGACTCTAGGGGGCGGTGCTCATCTCCGTTTCTAAGCCTTGGAGCCGGCATTGTCATAGACACTTCCGGGTCATGTGGCCAGCATGACGACACGGAATGCCGTTACCTTCCTGCCGAAGCGGTACCTATTGATCTACTCACATTTGCATGTTTTCGAACTGCTAGGTGAGCAGGAGCTGGGACGAGCAACGGGAGCTCACCCCGCCGTGCGGTTTCGAACCGCCGACCTTCCGATTGGCAGCTCAGCGTCTCCCAACGACCTGAGTTCGTTCCCAGTGGAAGCTGGATTCTCGGGTAGCCGGCTCAGGTCGACTCAGCCTTCCATCCTTCCGAGGTTGGTAAAATGAGCACCCAGCTTGCTGGGGAAGGTGACGACTGGGGAAGGCAATGACAAACCACCCTGCTCTATAGTCTGTGAAGAATACGTTGCGAAAGCGGCATCCCCCCAAAGGGTCAGAGATGACTTGGTACTTGCACAGGGGACCTTTCACCTTTCACAGTGTTTACTTAATACTTGTAAGGCAAGCCATGTTTATTTTCATTTTTATTATCTTAGCTTTTTCAATACTTTAGAAAACGTTTTAGCCCTATGGTCTAATCCCTTGTGGTTTTGTTTTTCAAGGTGCTGGGACAGTAAAACTGAGACAATTGATTACAGCTCCCCAAGAATATAATCTGCTGATATCATGGACTACAAATCAAGAAAAGATAGGAGCTGACAAAACAAACGCAGATCGTATTATTAGAGGAAGTGAATGAGAGAAAGTAAATCTCTATGTCATTTACAAACAGACGCAAAGAACAGCACATGCAAACGTACAGAACATGAGAATATTCATTTTGATGCGTCAACTGGATACCGCATTTTCCTGTTCCCTGAAGAATATTACTTCTGTGAATATGAAAGTCAGTGGGCCCTTATGCAGAGAAAAGGTAAGCCTACTAGGTGCCCAGAAATGTCCAAATTGGTCCAGAATTTTGAAATCTAAAAATCATTGCTGGGGTGGGGAGGAGGCATTTCAAAATCAAGCTGATTGCCTAACTTTTTCAGGTCTTGAACAACCTAAGTTTTTCTATACAGCAAAGGTATGCAGTCTGCAAAGCAGCTTTGGGATGCTGTGAGAGACTTGTATGTAAAGGCAACAGCAGGGAGTAAAGTTACCCTGACAAAAAAGCTGTACAAAGCCTACCTTGCAGAAGGAGATAGCCTTCCTGAGCACCTGCATTATATTCAGCAGCTGTTTGTTGAGTTGCAGGAGAGAGGAATGGAGTTTATACCTCTCACAAAATCCTATATCCTCCTATCCTCACTGAATGAAATGTGGGACACACCGATTTGTACCCTGGAGGCTATGCCTGGAGCAGACCTCACCCCATCGTATGTTACACAGTGCTTACTCGCTGAATAGGAGAAGAGAGAGGAAAAATCCCCCCCCCATCTCTTCTGGAAAGCTGCAGTACCAGAAAACAAGGGAAAAGAAGGGAAAGGAAGCTGAGGCCACAGTGCTAGCCAGCCAGTGATGCTTCACCTGTGGTTCAGCTGGACATTTGCAGAAAGACTGTGCCTTGAGACCCAAGAGTAGAAGACAGAGAAGGAAAACACAAGGGCAACACAGAAGAAGGGTCTTCAGACAACCCAAATTGCACAGGTTGCTGAGAAGGGTAATTGATGTATGGGTGTTAGATTCTGGGGCCAACTGTCATTTATGTAATTGTAAAAGCTCTTTTGTGTCACTGTCTAAAACTGAAAGACAAAGTGTATCTTTGGCTGATGGGTCTGTGACCAAAATTATGGGATAAGGTGACTTGTATTTATCCTGCCTGGGAGAAACTGTAAAAGGTGTGTTGTATGTGCCAAATTTACAATCAAACCTTTTATCTGTGGCACAATTGGCTGCAACAGGGTATGTCATAACATTTAAGAAAAATGGTTGTGAGATACGTAAACATGGAAAATTGTGTGCTACTGGTATGTTAAAAGACTCCTTGTACATTGTGCAAAATGCAAGGAAGCCAAGCTGCAAGGCTGCAGTTGGCAACACACCATATCATGACCAATGTGTACACCTGATGCACAGGAGATTTGGTCATGCTAATTTCAAGTATATAGCACAAATGCCACAGCTGTGTGCTGACCTAAAGATAAAACCCTGTGACAAATACTTAGACTGTGTAGTTTGCAAAGAATCTAAAACACTAAAAGCTTCTGTGAGTAAGCACAGTGACAGAGTTACAACTAGACCTTTGGAAATTGTACACTCTGACATTATTGGTCCTTTTGCTCCAAGTCTTGGACAAGCAAGGTATGCAATGACTATCATTGATGATTTCTCAAGATACACATCTATCTACACCTTAAAACATAAATATGAGGCATTTGAGAAATTTAAAAGTTTTGTGACATGGGCAAATGGAAAATTCCCTAGGCCTGTATCTGCACTCCAATGTGATAGAGGAGGAGAGGGTGAAGAGGTTGAATGTAATTGCCCCCCTTTCACATGTTAATGGTTGCAGTGCCTAAGGGAGGAACTTGCCTGAATTTGTTTTAGTTTCAGTTTCTCTTCTGTGTAGGCATGTAGAGAGTTAAGCAGCTCTCACTGAGAGCCTGTAAATATGTTTGCTTTCTGTAAATAAAATTATTTTTATAGAAATGCCTGGTGTGTGACTTTTCTGATCTCTCCTGGGCCAAAGGCTTTCCTAACAATCTGCTAACACATACAGCAGCCAAGACTAACTGGAAGTTCAGCATATTCCAGTCCCTGACCTGACAGGGCTTTCACCAATATCATGAATGATGCACTATAGAAAATTTGTATGGCAATAGATAAGTCAGGAGAACAGGAAAGACCCTACTTTAAAACCAGAACAGCTAAGGACAAATATAAGCTGCTGTATGATAGGCTGAGGGTGAAATGAAAGCTGCATCATGAAACCATGCCCTCTAAACCCAACCAGCTGTGTGTCTTCATGTCACAGTTAGTGGGTGTGAGAATGAGCCCAAATAGGAAGTCTCCTGTTTATTATCTCTATACCTAATGCTTAAAGGAGAGCCAGTTTGGTTAGTGGTTAAGGCATCAGAAGAAAAGCGTGGAGACTGTGAGTTCTCGTCCTGCCTTAGGCATGAAGCTAGCTGGTTTGCTTTGGGCCAGTCATGCTCTGTCAGCCCAAGGAATAGCCAACCACTTTCAAAACCTTGCCAAGAAAACTGGAGGGACTTGCCCAGGCAGTTACCAGTAGTCAACAATGACTTGAAGGCACCAACCCCCCTCCCCCCAAACTCTAAGGCTTAGTTGTCAATAGTATAGAAAATGCAAAGTCAATGTTTCTGGACCTACATCTCCAATAAGATATGTATGTATATAATGTATGTAATGCTTATCATATATGTATGTAATGCTTGTTATATACTCCCCTGCCTTGCATGCCCTTATTCTAAGTTGAAATTTCTTACTCTTATAACATCCCCATTTAGATTTATCATTTAGATTGCCCTTTTCTGTACCCTTTCCAGTACTATAATATTGTTCTGGAGTAGCAGTGAATGGCCAGAATCGCACAATATATTCTAACTATAGTTGCCCAGTGGCCCTTATGTTTGCAGATTTATTTTCAATCCCTTTCCTCTTCACAAAGTAAATAAAAGTAGGTTTCTAATAACACAAAATGGTCAGATGACAATACTTTAAGGTAACCATTGGGTTACTACAGCTGTTATTGCCCTTACATCTGGAAAGGACAGAAGCGTGAAAACTTCTAACTGCTTGTTACTCAGAAGGACAGTCATACAAGAGAAACCTATCTGAAGTTAATAAGCTGCAATCTCAGAAAGACTGAACAGAAAATCTGTATCTTCATCTAAAAGTGAGAAAGTAGATAATCTAATATTTAAAAGTAGGCCTAATGTTACAAAAAGTTTGATCCTATAAGTTATTCTGACAGGTTTATCCTTTGTCTGAATCCAGCGGTGAAATCTGACAGAAAAAGACAAGTAATTCCTAGTGAGAAGTCAACTCAGTTAACCTAGTAGCTGATAGATAGAAGATGAGCTTGAATGACCACAGCCAAGGAGAACAGACTGATGTACTAATTGCAGCTCTGCCAACAGACACAACCAGTTTATTTTCAGATGTACAGTGCTGAAGATTGGAACTGATATTATTGAAGGTTGCTTCAAAACCAGTCAGGCACTATGGCGTACAAGTAATTTTACTAGCAGAAAAGGTTGCCTAGGATTGTGTTTTCATAATTTAATGTGTATAATTATGAAATAAATAAATGGCTGTAGTAAAAAGAAAACAAGGGCAGTTTAGAATGGAAAAAGATGAATCTTGGCTATAAATGTGGCTTGAATCCTTACCGAAGGTGGTGCAGAGTTCACAGTTTATTGCCCTCTTTGCTAATGTTTAAATAATTGATCATTCCCAGTTCATATTTACTGAATCTTCTGGTAGGAAACAGAAAAAAAAATAAAGAATATATTTGCTTTCTTTTCTTTTTCACTACTCAGAGATGCATAAACCATTCATAATTACAGTGAGCCTAAGATAAAGTTCTATTTTTTAACACAAGCATAATTAGCTTCTGCTCCACTGCAGTTGTTGATTTTTCGTTTGCTTTACCGTTTTCTCCTACTAAGGGGATATTTCAAGCTAGAATGTTGCATTCATTCATTCATTCATTCATTCATTCATTCATTCATTCATTCGACCTTAATGACTGGCATTGCACCATTTGATCAAATGATCTCCAGGATGGCTCATGACTAATTAAAGATAGAAAAAAGGGGGGAAATACAATGGAATGACTAAGAGACATTCCAGGGAACATGAAGTTAAAACCTTTTGAAGTGAAAGCTCACTGTCATTAATCACAAAAGGAGGCAGCTATGTGAGGTTTCCATGGGGGAAAAAAAAATCTCTTGGGCCTAATAAATATCAGGATGAGGCAAAGGGAAAGAAATGACTGGACTTGAGAGATATGGATAAGCTCATACTGGCAAATTTTGGGAAATTCAGAATAAGTTTGAAAAATAAATAAATAAATAAATAAGATGATTTCAGCTAATAACACTACCACATATTGTAACTGACACTAGAGCTTTGAAACAAATAATCGTTTTGGCGGTCTAAGCCTATGGTAAAATTGTTAGAAAATTGGTACATTGTGTACACAGGTATATCATATTAATAATGGCATTTTCAGGAACAACAACAACAAAAAACTTAAGGCAAGATAAAAACTACAGGAGGTAGGAAATGAGATTATTTATGTGACTCTGGATCCTTATTCAAAATTTCCTGCTTTTGCATATGAATGGTAGCTTCTTAGTCCCAGTGTTCCTGGCTTCTTCCAACTTCAGTTGATATACTGTAGTAGATACAGGCCTATGAAGCTCACTCATACCTCATGTCTTCTCTTTAATCCCAAAGTGTTTGTTATATACTGGATTCTGCCAACATGATCAAAATAGTGAAATTAAGCAGGCAAGCAAAAGAGTTGTTTACTATTAAAGATGGGAGATGGAGGAACTTTATTTATTTATTTTATTTTTATTTTATTTATCTAATTTATCCCCGCCCATCTCCTCCCGTCGGAGGCCTCTGGGTGGTTTACAACAATCGATTAAACCATCACAATAATACAAAAAGTAAAATACAGTAAAAAATACTATAAATAGAAATAAAGAATAAAGAATAAAATAAAGAATAAAAATTTATGTGCTTTATTTGTTTATGTTGGGTCATGTCAAGGCAAAAGAAGGTGTATGAGACTTCCTTGAATATGAGTTGCCTTGAATTTGTCAGCTTATCTACACATTTAAGAGAAAAAGAAATGCTTATACAGTGTCTGTTGATTTTGAATGAAAACAGCATTACATTTTTTGATAAAATATATTTATGAAAATGAGATTCAAATGACCATATCACCACACTTTCCTATACAATCAAACATTTTCAAGGGCATCATGAACATAAAGTGAAATAAAGGTTTCTCAAAAGCAGCCATGAGTTTTATAGTCCCACATTTTACATTTTTTTAATTAACTGTATTATTACCATAAATTTAGGTTAAATTGGAAATGAGGTCATGTCTTTTAGGAAACACTTTATTTTCATTCCACAGAAAATAGAAATAAAGTGGCATGGGGTAATGTTTCATATCATTTTGCTTTCAATGCACAGAAAGCCTAGAAGAATGGAATCACTTTTAAGTCTCTATAGCATTAAAGCTTCAAACTTCATTTTGTGATAGCCTAATATTGCTGCTTACCTACTGTAGAAGCCAATGTAAATCTGTCACATATAGAATGCACAAATCTGGATACCTGCTAGATGTCTGCAAAGATTTCATGTCTGTCTGTCTGTCTCTCTCTCTCCCTCTCTCTCATCTTTGATGCCATTTAGTAAAATTCAGATTTTGCAGCCAGGATTTGATAGCTTTAAGTCAAAAGTGCACAGTTTTATGCACAAAGTCTTCCTTACCGCAACACTGAGTGCCAGCCAGTATATTTCCTAGACATAATCTTAAAAACCTGGAGAAAGCTAGTCTGCCAAAATTCTGGTTCCATTGGTACCCCATTTGTTTTCTCTCTAGATCAACATTACCAAGATGTGACCTTGGAAAATATGGAGAGACCTGATCATAGAAAGGAGTAGAGAATAGTAATCATTCTACCCTTCTGCCACATACACACCTCCCAAAAAAGATGACAATATTTTCCATTGTGAATGATGTTTATTCTCCAAACAATGAAATCATGCCTTCCTCTGAGATATTATAAAGGTTTTCCAACATGTTCTTGGTCAAGGACCATATTTAATTTTGTTAGGATGGTGAAGTCTACAAAGCTGTGTTTTGTTCCAGATTTTTCTTGTACTTCTATAAATGTCAGGATTCCACTAACCCTCTTTTATTCTTAATGGCTCATTTTGACTTAATTGTATCTGTACTTTCTCCCTGAGTTGCCATGAGAGAAAGTAGCAAACTATCCATTTTATCAATGTTCAGTGCTAGAGACAGTGAACAGGATGGGTTTTGTTCTCATTGTTAATCAAGACGTTCAAGCTTTCTCCTTGAAACTCGATATTTCTCAAAGAGGAAAACATGCACAAAGAACACGTGAAGAGTTTGGCTACATGACACCTTCTGTTGCTTTCTATCTTCCTTAATGAAAAAGAAGCTCAACTCAAGTTGGTTGATAGGAGTGTGATGATGGGCAACAGAGGGGCCCAGTGTATTTTTCTACTGAGGAACATGGTTCAGTAACCACAATTTCTGGGTGGTGTGGGGTGGGGGATATGACATCATTATTCTGGAAGTGTTTTGTTGAGCCAGTGTTATAAAAAGAATGAGGGATTCAGTACAATTTTTGAAAATCTAAACCTAAATCACTCTTTAAAACAGTTGATTCTGTGTATTGGATCATATCCTTGAATTCCTGAGCTATGAAAGTGTTTTCCTCTTGCTTTCTAAACTCCTGTCACAATGTCTGGCCACAAGATTTTCTCATGAGGTTGACATAATGTCCCAAGGAAAGCTTGATTTATCTGTCAAGTATAGCCAAAGGCAAAAAAGATTCACATTCCTCTCTTGAGCACATTATTTTAAAGTAATTTTCATCAATGTCCACTAATGTGCTTAGGATCAGGCTGACAGACAGTTTTGGACACAGCTGTAGAAATGAAAGTGAGATTAAAAAATGCAAAGGAAATAAAACATAAAACAATTAAAAATCAAGCAATGTAAAAGTATTTGAAATATTTCCTGTAATAATTTACTATTTTATTTTGTGAAGTTATTTAAGCAAGTAATTGTGGAAGACTGTTTTGAACTTAATTTCTTTCCTCTTTCATACATATGCAGAAAATTGTTCAGCATGAGAAAACATCTAACCAACTTTCGGGCTTTGAGCCAAGAAGCAGTGCTTTCATTATCCTTCTGATGTTTCTTTTAAGAACCCACACATTTGCTTGTCCATTCCTTCTCCTCCTCCTTCTTCACTATAAACCCAGTCTGCTGCTGCTTTCATTTTCTGCTTGATTAGGACATTTCATGTTTTATAGTGATCCTAGCCAATCAGGAATTATGACCCTTGATGCTACATAACTAAATTTGGAATGTGCTGAAATCAATAAAAGCAAATAATTCTGATTTACACACTTAGACAACTGACACTTAATCAACAGTATGTGTTTTTCTTTGCTCACTATAATGCAGTTCATAATGAGTGTTTATTGGGTTATGTTCTTAGAATAAGGACAACGTTTTCTGGTTCAAGTACTTCAGTGATCAAAGCTACTTTTATGTCCTAGGGTTTGTCCAACTATGTCCCTCCTCTCATTTTGATGTGCTATAGAAATAACATCCAATTATTGTAGGAAAAGTGGGGGATTTTGATATAGAAGTGGAGAGCTATCTAGGTAACTTAGTCTCAATTCAAACTTTGCAGGTAACTCTTTTCAGCAAGGCTACACAAGATATAAGCTGTTTATTCTTTGGGTCTCTTGCTATCTGTATTGGCCAAGAACATGTATGTTATTTCACCTTCCCTGAGTCCTACCCCAAGGACTGAGTCATAATTATTCAGAAACAGCAGGTTAGCTTGAGGGTTCTGTTTGTTTGGAAATAAATTACTCTGACATTTTACAACTAGTGTATGGATCTGAATGATTGTTGAGAGTGTATATATTTGAGTCAGCATACACTCTTCAGGAATTAAGGTGTCATCCCAAACTTCAGAAAGTATTTTCTTATTAGTGGCAAAATAAGCTCTGATAACAGCTTTTCATGGGCTGCTAGGAATTGTAACTGGACTTACCCTAACCATTACACTACCAGGGTTTCATCAGAGGCAAAGTCTCAAACATGAGAACTTCAGAGTGACAAAATTAACTGAGAGAGCCAAGACCATCGCTCTGGAAGATATGAGAACTATGCAACTCTTTTTATTTTTTATTTTTGTCCAATAACACGTCCTTCTTACAGAGATGCTTAGCAAATCTTTTCATCTCTCCTTCATCTTTTAGCTTAGCCCTCCTAACAAAGCCGGGTATAATTTTGAATGGCTATAGCAAAACAAATGGCATTTTCTGGCACTTAGATGGTGTGAATTGTGTTTTCTTTCTACCTTGCAATTTACAAGTTATTGCTAACCCCTAGTGGCAGCTTTACAGGAAGTGGTTGCTTCTTCTAGCTGAAGCCAGCCTTTTGGCAAACAGCTAAAGTTTAGATTGCAAAGAGAATTAGTGACATAAAAAGCCTACTGTTTGTCATGGAAGGCAAGTATTTGTGTGTGGGCATGCCCATGTGCATACGCAGTCTTGTTTCCTGGCTTCAATATTTTTCAAATTCATATAATGGGGGAAAAAAATGAAAATGTAAGGATTTTCAGGAGTGGAAGGAGGGTTTTCCAGGAATCTGTCTTAAATTTCTAATAATGAGCTTTTGGCAGCATAATACAATTTCTTACATAATTGAGAACAACGTAATTGAGATACAAATGTATTTTCATTTGCATAAGCAGAAAAGATGTGACTATTATTACTTTACAGTTCCATGAACTTGTGACTTTTTTGATAAAGAAAGCCTATGGAAAACAGATAGCAATTAAACTCGAAGATCTGTGAATCCCTGTGATTAGTACAGGCAAAATAAGAACAACTCTAACTCTGAATAACAAAATAAACTGTTCAGAAGGGATTATACTTATCCAGTTTCAGACATATGGTTTCAGCAGTTTTTAGGCCAGGAAGTTTTTACTGATTTTGCCACAATAAAAATCAAAACCACAATTCCATCTCCCAATATTGTTTAGTGTGCATCTTCTACAATGACAGCAAATATTATGCAGGTATGTTTTTGGCAGAAAACTGCTTCTTTACATAGCAATGGTTTCAGGGCCTTTTCTGCCATCAGGTTTCTGCTTTCATTGGTTATGGATGAAAATGAAATACAATTTCAAAAAGTTTCTTGCAAAACTATTCCAAAAGTAGGCAAGTAACAGCAAAGAGTCACACAACATTAGGACATAGTACTAACTCCACCTCCTCCTCCTCCTCCTCCTTCTCCTCCTGCATTTGAGTCAGTGTTGACTCCTGGCAGCTGCCTGGATAAGTCCCTGCAGTTTCCTTGCCAAGATTGCAGAAGTGGTTTGCCATTGCCTGCTTCCTAGGGCTGAGAGAGAGTGACTGGGCCAAGGTCGCCCAGCTGGCTTTGTGCCTAAGGCAGGACTAGACACCCACAGTCTTCTGATGTCTAGCTTAATGCCTTAACCACTACACCAGACTGGCTCTCCATAACACTAACTAAACATATTTAAACATAACAAGTTGAGACTTTTTTTGAGTGTGCACTGAGAAGGGACAAATTATCTCAAATGTGACAGAGCTTTCATATATGAGGAGAGATAACTTAACAATTGAGAAAAAATCATTTTGGGCTTTGGAATTCCTTACCCCATAGACCCAGCATTTGTTACTTCAGGAATAACTGCGATGAATGCCTTCTCGCCCTCCTATTAGTATATTAACTATATTAATTTTATTATTAATGCATCAATTAATATGCTAATTATTCAGTATGTTGAATAATACACTATTAAATAATTAATTATTAATATCTCTATTAATATAGATGCAGCAGCACCTGCGGGTGGGTGGCAAAGAGGGCAAAACAATGAAAACAGCATCACACCTTGCAGCACAAGCATCACACGCATATATGAAAGGGGGAGAGCTTGCAGCAAGACAGCAGTTTGCAGTCTCCTGACAAAATGTCCAAAATGTTTCAGAATACTTCAAATGTCTGCTGGAAGTGTAAGAAAGAAACAGGAACATTTTATCATATGGGGTGGACTTGTAAGAAGGCGGAAAAAATTTGGACAACTATGTACAATATAATTTGTAAAATGTTGACTAAAGAAATTAATAGAACACCGGAACTCTATTTATTGGGCGTCATGGACAAGGATTTGGAACATGAACATGGAAAACTTTTACGGTATTTGATCACTGCAGCTAGAATTACGTATGCATCAAAGTGGAAGGAAGAACTGACCCCCTCAATGGAAGAATGGACATTTAAATCCCTGGATCTGGCGCAGATGGCAAAACTTACGGACCAGCTAAATGATAAAAATGTGGAAGATTTTCCAAATGACGGGACCCCCTTCTTCAATTATGTAGAATCGACCCAAAAATTAACGTAAATGTGTAAAACATATGAATATAATACAAGATGTAAATATTATGCATTTGACTTATATAATCTCAATAGAACTGTAGAATTATTGTAAGCAAATTAGTGAATTGTGAAAAGAAATGATTTAGTTAAGGTATAAAATTGTATTACTTAGGGAGTTGGAAATCCATTTCCTTTCTTTTAAACCTCTTCTTCTCTTTCTTCTTTCTCCTTTCCTTTTTTCTTTCTCTTGTTTTTGCATGTTATGTTTATTGTTGATTTGTCATTTTATGTTTGTATTATTTGTGTAAATAATTTAACAAAGACTATTAAAAATAAAAAAAATAAAGAAAAGACAGCAGTTTGCAGTCTTTGTCGTTTTCACAAAGCAGCAAGACACTGCAGATGTTCATAAATGCAAACTTCAGTGCATATTCAGATGAATGCTTAAGAGGCCTGTTTGTGTCTAAAATCAAAATTGCACTGAGCAAGGTAAAAGATATTTCCACAAACATATAATCACAAAGAGCAACACATATACATATTTATTGTGCTATTCCTTTTCAGGGTAAACAACGCTACGCAAAGCATAGCAAAACAGGGTACGTAGTGAGCAAAATAAATTAAAAGCAGGTGAGGTGAGATGAAACGAACCAAACTAAAACTAGTTTACCTCAACCCTATTCAGTACACCTCTCCAACTCTTTCTATATCTGCAAGCTATTCTTGCTTTCGCCACATCCATCCACTGATTCCTACCTTGCTTTTTTTTTTAATGCTTACCTTGCTTTTTTAAGCATCCATCAATGAACCATGACTTCCTTAGTCTTCCCCTGCTTTTCAATCCATTCGCTCTCCCTTCATATATTTGCTTTGCAATTTTTATGTATTTATTTCTTCAATTTATATGGCCACAGAATTCAAAATTTTCCTGAGTGGCTTACAACAAATTTGAAAACCAGGATAAAAGTACCAACCTCAACACAGAACATATAGCAAACACAGAGTAACCTCCACCTCCATAAATCATGTGTAAAAACTTCTCTCAGAGTCAGCCTCACTTAAGGCCTGGCCCAATGCCCACAGAAACACTCAGGACTTCAGTGCCTTTCAAAAACTCCCCAGAGTCAGGACTGCCCAAATTTTGGGAAGGAAGGTAAGTTGTACCTTGGGTATCAGAAACAGACCTTAAGGATCCAGGAATGCTACTTTATTATTGTAGGATATATTACCAGAACCTTGAAGGTCTAGCCAAACCTTCACTGTCCCATTTTAAGAACAACCAGGTGTCATGTTCATCGTTCCAATGTTCTGAATACATCGTAACGTTTCGCATGTCACTTTCCTGATCCGTGTTTGCTGGGTGGAGATTTCCAGCCGTGCCAGGCTGTAATCTCCTTACTGTAACTGTGGAATGTATGTTTGGGTTATGGAATGTGTTCAAGGTTACTTTCTCAGGCCGATGTGGGCAACGGTTGCTAACACCTGGGAGGGGGTGGTTGCTAAGCGCGAGTGAGGGCGGAACCGGGTTTGAAGCGAGGGTTTTTAGTTTGTATTTGGCACGCTTTTGCTCATTCTCAGCTTTCTTTGTATTTGCATACTATTCTTTCAATAAATCAGTTATCCTTAAGCACCTGCTTGTGAAACTGAGTTTGTCAGAATAGGCAACCATTACACCAGGTCAAGACAATAGCTGTAACTGGACAGTGCATATTATTTTCCGCATTTGTCTGTATGCTCAAGTGATTGTAAGCAATGGTTCTTACTAGTCCTATGTTCATGTTCAGAATCCATGTATGCCAACCAAATCCAAAGAGATGTAAACATTTGCCAATGACTCTGTTGGTTACCCATCTCAAAAGAATTATCTTGCATATTGGGCCACTCATTTCAAAATGGTTATGACATTCTGTCTTTGATCCCAAATGCCCCCTTGACAAACAGAAGGGCATCTTCCATTCATTAAAAGGTTTTAATCCAACAGAAGACTAACTTTATAGAAAGAAAGGAGCCAACTTTCCCTCATTCTCCCCACCCCTTCAGTTGTCTTACATTGATCCAGAGGGAAAGACAGATTATTTATTAATGATAATCAGTAAAAGTTGCCTTTCTCCTGGGGCATATTCAATAAATGATTTGGTTCACAGTAACAAAGTTTAGTTTTTGCTTTGTTTATAATTCATTTTTTTTTAATATTATACTTAATTAAACTTGAAATAGCTCCTTGTTTTCAAGGCCAATGCATTTTACAGTAATTTGTATCCTTTGATTCACTCACAACACAATCAAAGAATTAGCTTTCTACTCTTTATTAAGAAGTGATATTATAATGTGTAATCCCTGTGAGGCATAACAAGCAGTGCCAGTTGTTTTAGACTTGATACTGTGATTTCTTTCTTTCTGGCTTGCTTTTAGAAGACACTTGCTTGAATTATATCTTAACATTATTTTCTTCCAGCATAGCCAATAAGCAATGCCCATCTTGAATTAAAACTTTTATAAAGAAAACAAGTTGTCACTGAAATTCAGTAAAAATAGATCTAAAATCCCTGATAATTCAATTTGGTTCTGTGCTCGGAAGCTTAGGAATGTGAAGTACACCTCATTACTGAAAAGCCATGGAAACAGCTTCTTATATCCTAGTACTCTACTAATCAAGTAATTTGCCTGAATTAATTTCCTTCTATGTTATATTATAGTTGGGGGAACTGGTCAATAATTTGAACAACACCCATACTTTTTTTTTTCTTAAGCACGCTTCCTTCTTGCTACTTCATAGAAATCCAAAATTAGATGCATACTTGCATTTGCAGTTAACAAGTTTGATCTGACATGGTGCATCCTCTGATCCTCTGCTCTTCCATTATTTTCAGAATTTCAAGCATGGAATTTTGGAAAAGAAAAGAAAAAGTGATGAAATGTGCATTCCTTGGAATAGGTCAGAAAGATCATACAAGTGTGCATAGCATGAACACTGTTTTAAATACAAAACGTGGTACCCAGACTTACTTACTTACTTACTTATTTAATTAATATATCAAATTTATATGGCTGCCCATCTCACAAAAAGTGGCTCTGGGCAGCATATCACAAGGATATAAAACAATAAACATATAAAAACAGTCATTATTAAAAAGTTTAAAAAACCATAAGACAGAGAAGAGATTAGATGATAACAGCCATAATGGTTGTTGCCACCTCAATATCTCAATGGTCCCCTGGGACTACCAGGCCGATGACAAAGCCAGGACTTGAGGGCTTCTGGAAAATAAGTAAGGATGGAACTAACCTCACTTCAGGGGGGAGGATGTTCCATAAGGTGGGCTATGTAATGGTATGTGGGAAAGACCTTAGGAGACTGGGGGGAAGAGATGCTGCCTAGGGGAATGATCAGGTAAGAGAGGGCATAGCCCACAGCTGCATAATGAGCAGAGAAAGAGACTAAGGTTCTTCCCTAACTTATCAGACTGTAAAAGAGACAGTGGGAGATTTGTGCTTTCAAACCTGCAAGATTCTGTCAATGTAGCCTTACAATAAAGTAGTATTAGCTCATCTGGTTGTGTTTCCTGTCTGGTCTGCCTGAGAAGGCTGACAGACATCACAGCAGAGAAGGCCTGCCTCCTGGGACTTGCCAAGTATAGTTCCCTAACAGATGGGACCTACAGCATGCGTCTTTTGCAGGATCTGATGGGACAGGCAACTCCCTTTGTGTATACCAGACTTTCTGTCCACCTGACTTCTTATATTTTTAGAAACATGTATTAATTAAAAACAAAATGAAATATTGCAAAATGAAGATAGCCCCATCATTCTTTTTATTTCTGAGAATTCCTCTGGATCTTAACTGAGTGGTTTTGAGAGGTTGTGGCAGGTAATATTTTGGTGTTTTATAGCTGAATATATCCCCTATAGTCACAATTTTGTAAATTGGCCACATCTCTATGACATATATTAAAAAATTTCCTACTAGGCCAAAAAAGTTGGGAATACGTGATTTAGATGATTAATATTATAATAACTATATTTTCTAATAATGAATTAGATTTTCCCAGGCCTTTGGGTCAGGTGGGTAGATGACTTCTGCTGTTATTAATGTGTGTGCATATTTTCTGTGAGTAGCATTATTGTTTATCTTTGAGTGCCCAGGGAAATATTGTGGATTATTTGTGTTTTAATTCTTGTAAGCTACCCAGAGTCACCACTTTGACTTTGTTTCAAAAGAATCTTTACTGAAGTTTATGCTCATGTTAATGAATATATTTGTCTGTGTTTCATGCAGATTTTTTTTTTTCTGTCAGGTGCATAAAAAATTGAGACAGGTAAAACTTTTCTTTGGAAAAATGCCATTTTTCGGCTCCAGTCTTCTACATTTTTTAAAACTTGTTTAATGTTTACCCCTGGTAGACAACTGCTCATATCAACTAGATTGCTATATGACATCACTCTCCTTGGTGTGACTTTTTAGTTAAAATCCTGCCAAAAGCTCAATGTGATTTTGCAAAAGTCTTGCAGAAAATCTCTAATCATATTGCAGACCAAGAAAGAAGTAGATAAAACACAGGATATTACATTTTATAGATTAGCAAGTCCAGCATTCTCATCATCTACAGCAAAATTGCATCTGCAGAATGCTGCCCAATGGCCCTGTTTAAAATTATGCGATCGTTATTAGGTAGGCGGGGCTCTGTCTCCCACCTACAGGGCCGTGCGGAGGAATTTGCTGAGCATCTGCAGGGTAAAATCACTCAGATTCGGTCCAGGTTGGACACTAAGCGAGGGGCAGAGTCTGGGGAGATGCTGAAGGAACGTACTTACCCTGTTATCTGGGAGCAGTTTGATCCTGTTGGTCCTGAGGAAGTGGACAGGATCCTCCGGATTGTAAACACCACCACGTGGCATCTAGACCCATGCCTTCCCTGGCTTGTGAAAGCAGCCTGGAAGGTGACATGTGGTTGGGCCCAGGAGATGGTTAATGGATCTTTGAGGGAGGGAGTGGTTCTGGTTGCCTTTAAAGAGGCACTGGTACACCCCTCCTCAAAAAGCCATCACTGGACCCTACTGTCCTGGACAACTTTCATCCAGTCTCCCACCTCCCCTTTTTGGAGAAAGTGGTTGAGAAAGTGGTGGCGTTACAACTTCAGAGGATTCTGGATGAAACAGATTATCTAGACCCCTTTCAGTCAGGTTTCAGGCCCGGATATGGGACAGAGACTGTATTGGTCGTGCTTATGGATGGTCTCTGGCAGGAGCGGGATGGAGGCAGTGCATCCATCCTCGCTCTACTTGATCTCTCAGCTGCTTTCGATATCATCAACCATGGTATTCTTCTGGGACGACTCAGGGAGTTGGGGGTGGGTGGCTTGGTTCTGCGCTGGTTCACCTCCTTCTTCCAGGGCCGGTCCCAGTTGGTGGTGATAGGAGATGAGAGATCTGACCCTCGACCCCTGCTTTGCAGGGTGGCACAGGGTTCGGTTCTCTCCCCTCTCCTATTTAACATCTACATGAAACCGCTGGGTGAGATCATCCGTCACCATGGGATGAGGTACCATCAGTATGCTGATGATACTCAGATATATATCTCCATCCCGGGTGAAGTAAGTGATGTGGTCAATGCCCTTTCTCAGTGCCTGGCGGCTGTGGGGGCCTGGATGGGGAGCAACAGGCTTCAGCTGATGGAGTGGCTGTGGATTGATGGCTCCTCGGTATCCGGGAAGTTGTCATCTTTAGTTCTGGATGGGGTTGCACTGCCCCATTAAGAACCCGTGCATAACTTGGGGGTCCTCCTGGACTCACGACTCCTGCTCGAAGAGCAGGTGGCAGCTGTGGCTAGGAGGGCCTTTGTACAACTTCAGGTTGTGCGCCAGTTACGCCCTTTCCTGGATCGAGATGCCCTCCAGACAGTCACTCATACCCTGGTCATCTCCCATATAGACTACTGCAATGAGCTCTACATGGGGCTACCCTTGAAGAGTATCTGGAAGCTTCAGTTGGTCCAAAATGCGGCTGCGTGGACAGTGATGAGTGCTCCAATATCAGCACATGTAACACCTCTACTGCGTGAGCTGCATTGGGTTCCAGTTTGCTTCCAGGTCCAATTCAAGGTGTTGGTTATCACCTTTAAAGCCCTACATGGCATGGGTTCAGGCTACCTGAGGGACCGTCTCATCCCTATAACATCAACCCACCCCACCCGATCATGCAGAGAGGGCATGTTGCGGACCCCGTCTGTAAGAGAATTTCATCTGGTGGGGTCCAGGAGGCGGGCCTTCTCTGCAGTGGTGCCTGCCCTGTGGAACATTCTACCCCCCGAGGTGAGGCAGGCGCCTTCGCTCCCAACCTTCCAGAGAGGCTTGAAGACCTGGTTTTGCCGCCTCGCCTGGGAAGGGCAATAGCTCTTCCTGGGGGTGGCTGGTGATGTAGAGTTCTCCTGATGGAATGGAAATCTCCCACTTGGATTTTATATTTATATTTCTATTATTTTAATATTGGTGATTTTATGATGTCAGGTTTTAAGGTGAATTTTATTGTAAACTGCCCAGAGTTCCCCTTTTAGAGGGAGATGCACGGTGATAGATATGTGAAAAATAAATAAATAAAATAAATAAACAAGCAAACAGACAAACAAACTTGGACTTCTGAGTGATATAGTAGCCTTCAGCTATCACAAGATCCATGTGCTTTTTTGCTTATGCATTGAATGAATGAGGAGAATGATAGAATGGACTTTTGCTTGATATCAATGGTAATCAGGTAATCATATCACTTTCATATAGGTATGCATGGGTATTGTCTCTCTGTCTCATATCCCTGACTGTTCTTCTGCTGGCAGTGTACCAAGGACATTGAGTACAAGAGACTGAAACCAGCTGAAATCCATAGAGGGGAACCTGCATTTAATAGCCCCTCTATAGCCGAGGATCAAAGACACATGATGACTTTTCTATATCATGCATTAAGTGAATACATCCTGAAGTTATATATATATATATATATTCCAACAGGATGTAGAAGGGAGAAAATATGCCAATGTATATCAAGTTTGGTAAATTGTTCTCTCTCCCTCATATTCACTCTCTCTTTCTCTGATTTAGCACCACATTTACTGGCACACTTGCCTTGTAATTAGCATTGTGTATGTTCACCAAATAATGCCCTTGATATCTGTAAATATGAAGAGCAAATTTTAAGTATCACCTATTATGGCTTATTGTGAGAAGAATTTTAAACAGTAAACAACTTGCCTCCCACTAATATTTCACTCTGACCGAAAACTGCACAAAGTAACTCCCTTTCCTTAACCCTAACCCTAACCACTTTATTTTAACTTTATTTTGCTACATGCAGTACTAAACAAATAGCCTTCTGCTTGTGTAAGCCCTTTGCTGTCCTCTTCATTAAGCCCTTCACACACCTCTCCCTTCTGAATCAGTTAAGGGATGCAGTGCAGAAAGATGGGCATTAATTTCACTTCCAGAATCCATCACCTAGGCATACCTAGCAGCCCAGAAAAGCTTATTTTCTAGATAAACTATACATAAAGCTATCATCAACAACTACAATTTAGATTCCCAGTGTAGATTAAAAGTTCTTCCACAGAACTATTGGCTTCATCTTCTCCCACAACCCCTCGGGAGCACTTTTCCCTGCCAATCTGTGAAAGTTCTCACTACGCCATCTTTGTCATGCTCATTGCTAACCAGTGCTTCCTCCAGTTGACCAGTGGTGGAGAACAAAAACCAGTGTCCCCTCACCAATTCTTGCTGTTGCTTCACTGGATTTACTTTTGCACTGAGGGGAAAAACAAATCAGTGGGTTTGTAGGAAGAGCAGAAAATGTATTTTTCAGGCTGATCTGAAAGGGGAGGGATAGTGTCAAGGCCCACAGTGGCTTGATTTCACAAGGGAGGGGAATTCTGAGGAGCCAGGTAGCAGGACAAAGCATGATTGGACAAAGCTGCTCAGAGTCATTGTGTGCGAGATGGGCAGCAGAGAAATTTGATAAATAAATAAATAAAATAAATAAATGATTTTGGACCATGGAAAACTGCTTGGTCCACAACTCCAGAGGAACACTGCAATATTAGCTTTACAGCATTTGCTCTGGAACAGCAGCTCAGCCAGAATTTAGAAAACCTCCTGAAGGCCTGAAGAATTGGTAGGGATAGAATAGGCTGACCATATGTCCCATTTTGAAATGGACAGTCCTGTTTTTTTAACATTTCGAGACCATCCCATCATCTTAATATAAATGTTATTTTTGTCCTGTTTTCTTTAAAACCTTACTTAAAAATTTGAAAGTTCCCGCGAACCTGTCAGAATGCAGTATGACTTTGAGTGGAAGGAGGGGGAGCTCAGCAGAAATGGCAAGAAAAAAACTGCAGAGCTCAACCCAGCGGGAAACCTAAAAAGAAAAAAAAACAGGATCAGCTGGTAGGTGGTGATCAAAGGGTGAGCTGATTGGCTCTTGCCTTGAAACGGTGGGAAGAAAAGAATGTAAAAGCACAGCCAGAGAAGGAACAGCTTGTCAGGGACAACCATTCACTAGGCTCTCCAGCCCAGCCTTGCCTCTCGCAAACAAAGGAATCCAAAGTTTCCCAGCCCGAGAAAACCAGAGAAGTTCCTGCCTGCCGATCCAGCCCATCACCCAGCCCTGTCCCATTTTGCCATCCCAATGTCCTGTTTTTATCTCAAGGAAATATGGTCAGCCTAGATAGAGGGACATTTATTTTGGTTATAATAACAATGTTTGCCAAATGATTAGAATTTGTAAAATCTGAATTTATTTCACTACGGGCAAACAAGTATACAATGTTCCAGATATATAAGTATTTAATATGAATGCTTTTGATCTTTAAAGTAGCAACCAGGGGAAATGGGGGCAACAGAAATGGGACTGTGGAATGTGGTTGAGTGGAGCCTTTCCTCTTATTGCCAATAGTAGCTTTGGAAAAGAGGTGATTTTATAAGACAGTGCTGGGAGAGAAGCCCTTTCCTACATGGTTGTATTCCTTTTTTTCCAATAATTTTATCACAGACTATATTATACAACTAAAACTAATACAACTACATAGTACAGAAATACATTTAAAAAAAAATAAAAAAAATTAAAAAGTGCAGAAAAAAGAAACAGAAAAAAGGGAAAGAAAAAGATAGAAAAAGAAACTCCCCCCTTCATCCCCAGCAAGTATAATCAACATCAACAACTTATCACTATCTCTTAAATACAATCAAACACCTCTTCAACAGATCCTCCTATCTCCTCTCTTCAAATAATCAAAGTCCAGTCCTACTCAAAAAAAAAAAACCAACAACATTACCAGAACATTATCATCTAGTCCTAGTCAGAAAATCATTAAACATCACCAGAAATACCATTACCAGAAGCACAATTACTTTAACCTTGATCATATAAATCAATTTTGTAATCTTTCTTCTTTCTCCTAATTATTTTTTAGATTCCTTAAAAAAAAAAAAAAGCTTTCTCATTCTCTTTCTGTCTTCTTCTCAAAGTTCTTGTCATCTTTGTCAAGTTCCTTTTGCCAATGTGGCAACTCCAGCAGGTCCCTTCTGTAAATCCAATATAAGAAATTATCCACATTGCTCTTCTGATTTATTTGTATATCTTTTAAAAAAAAAATCTTCATCCAATTTCATTTGTAAATCCATCATTTCCATCTTTTTCTTGTAGGCTATAATTTTTTTAAATCCACCTGTATGTCAATTTCAGTTATATTCAATGAGTCTGGTTCCTCTACAATAACACCTTCTGATTCTACTATAGAGTTAAATAACTCTTAAGACTTCCTGCACCCATTCATCAAACATTTCTTTTAAGGTAGCCATCTGGTGTTCTCTAGTGTCCAACCTTCAAAGTCATCTTATCAGTTTCAAAATATAAACAAAGGGATTTTTCCCATCAGAAGTGATCCTTTCAGTTAGCTTCAAAGTCTTAAATCAAGTCCATTTGAGCCCTTAATCCATTTAAAACTTTCTAAAGCCAACAATAATAATCCTTTTGCTATATATTCCCCCCCCATTTTTTTTTTTTTTGTTACAAATCTTTGAACTTGTAGTTAAACTTTTTTTTAAGGATTGAAGGAAACTTACCCAGTGATTTCAATAAAACTTGCCAGTCTCAAGGTTCTCATTCTTTTTTAAAAAACAAAAACAACAGCCAAAGAAAAATAATTAAATCCAAAGTGATTAAGAGGTGAGCCTTGTTCAAACTTAAAGTCCATAAAGGTAGCATTAGCACCTGTAAACATGATGAAATCCCACAACTCCCAGCCAATCACAAGCCAACCACAGAAAGCACAGTTCCTGCCATCTCCTCACAAAACACAGCAGTGTGGTGTACCTATGGGTCATTTTGTGATCTCTCCTTACCCCAGAGAGATTTCAGCAGCCCGAATCCCATGTTCTGGTGCCATTTTAGGCCACAATGTGTTCCTTTATTCTGGAGGAACATCAGTTTGCCATAATGGTTCACTGCAAATGTCCCCACATGTCTGTATTCCCAGTCATATTTGCGGGTCTTGTTTTGCCTTTTGACAGAGAAATGGTAGCACATGCTACATGTTTGTATATATTCAGTTTGAATTCTAGTTTGGTCATAATTAAAGTGAGTTCAGTTATAGCTAGTTGAGTACCTGATTGCCCCTCAAGAGGTATTCTGTTTAATTTCTGAAGCTCGCTACAAGCTGTTTCTTCTCTATCTTTACCTATTTAAGGTTGATGCATCATATCCCTGACTTAATATAATTGGGTAAATGCTATTTTGATCCCTAAGAGCCACATGATAGATCATGGCTACACTTACAAACATACATATATGCAAGTAATCATGTGCTTTTCCAGCTGGAATGGAAGAGATGAAGGAAAGTTCTTTGAAAACTGGGATGGCACTGAAAATAGTCAACATTGTTCTTGCTTTCAAATGTTCTTCCAGTTGGGATGCAGAACAGCTGAGTCTTCTGAGGGACAGAAATGCAGTGGATCTGAGGATGAAATGACTGGGTAGATCTCATAGTCATGAATCACTAATCATCTCTTAGTAATCCATGACTAATATACTCACCCCAAAATTTGACTCAGATCATGAGGAAAGGCAAGTGCCTGATACAGCTTTTCATGCCACACAGGGGCTAACCTGAAGGGGCCAGCCAGAAGCACTGAGGTAGTTCATAAACATGGACAGGAGGGTGATTAAAACACAACAAAGGAGAAATATATAAATGGAAAGAAGAAAAAAATCCTTCAGTCATTTTGAAATGACAAGGTAAAGTCAAAAACATATCAAACTCATTTTTAAAGCACTGTGGGATTGAGAAAGAAAAACAAAATGTAATAATGTTTTTATTTTTATTTTTTGAGGCAAGTGAGTAGACAGGATTAGAAAGATTTTGGCACCATGTGATTGAAAGCTCCCTAGCAACCTCACTCTATGTTTCCCATGCTTGTTCTGTGGAAAGGTCTGGTAATCAGTGTAGCCAATAAGATAGATTTCTGGTTTTGTGAAGAAGGCAATATGGCAATCAATTCAGCAATCTACTGCTATGTGTGTCACTGTTGTACTAAGTGATTAGATGGAATAGAAAGAAATTCTTTTCTTTCAGATTTCATAGATATTTTGAATTGCTTGAGTAACTCCTTTGATTTCTGCACCTCTAAAATGAAGTAAATATCATGTACCTACCATTTTAGAGTACTCTTCAGCTAAGTTAATTCACTCTGAAAGAAATCTTTGGAAGTGTTGACTGACTAAGGCTTAATAAGTACTGAATTAAATTGACTTTCAGTGTATATTAGTCATGGATGCAGAATAAAGCACCTCTGAATTTAGTGTCATTACTATGTTGTTTAGTTAGGCAGCCTGATGTCTCAGTGATTTTTGCAGCCTTTCCTTATATGAATTCTGTTGCCTTAATTAGACTATTAATATGAGCCCAAGGAAGAACTTGTGCAAATGAAGTTAACATGGCCAAAATAGGATGATTAGAGACAAAGAGAAAAGGATGTATTGTTTTTTTAATAGCCGTGCAGCACTTCAGATTCAATCTCCAAAAGTTGCTTTAAAATGCATGATGGCATGAATGTAGCATCTGTCTAAAATATCTGAAAGCAGTTGTATCTTTGCCAGGTATGAATCCCAGGTAAAGATATGGCTGTTTTAAGGTGTTGAAGATAGGTACTATGTTCCAAATTACTTTGGGGAGAATTAATCTCTGTGCTGCCATTTTGTAATATCCTTTAGAGAAACTAAATGAAGATGTTAGTGTGTTCATAACTAATCTGGCACTTAATTCAATATAGCAGTCCTCAAGGAGAGTTCAAACTTGAAAAGCATAAAGAGTAGTCTTTCTCTAAGGAATATTGTTTCTGAAATACTGGAATTTATTTTTTATTGGGTGTGAGGCCATGTGATGCAAGTGTGATGCAAGACTCACAAAGAGATTCAAACAAACCTTTTAACTGTTTCTTGTGAATGTGTACAATGCACTTAGTGAATAATACACTTAATAATTTAATAAATAATCTTTATTATATTTATATTTTTATTATATGTGTGTTTCACATATTCTCTTGCATAAGGTTTCTGCAATTAACATTTTCTTGAAAATACAGATTGGATAATTTGAATGCATACTGTATTGTAGGTGCTAATAGAAAATGGCTGCCACGGAGGGACTTGCCCATTCATAAAAAGGCTGCCAAGTTAAAGTCAGTTAACAAGCCATCAAATTTACCAGAAGGCAAATTGGCAAAGTTGCTTCCTTCCTTTCTTGATATCACCAAAGTTATTCATTTCCAAATCTCAACTATTTTATTTTATTATTTTATTTTGTTTTATTTATTGTAATGAATATGTGGGAATATATTGAAGCAAATAACTGAGTTGCATATTCTGACATTGGAATATTTATCTAAAGAGACAGAGTCATCTCCTCAGGGTACTGTTGTAACTAATATTGTAACATTTTCAGGTATTTCTGTGGGCTTGTTTGTTTACATAATAAACCTAACCATATGGGGAAGTTCATTATCATCTGAGGCTTTTTTTCCTCTTCAGAAATGTTAGGCTGACATTCACTAAATATTGCACACAGACCCACCAAAATAAGACAGCATTAAAAAAGTAGTAGCTATCTTCTTCCTTCTAAAAACAGAGCCACCTCAACAAACAGTGGGACTTCTTCAGGCCAAAGACATCCATCAACTGTCTTGGAATTGATTTCATTGCTAATACTCTTTTCTGTCTTAATTTCAAGGAGCACTACACAGATCAGCTGCTGCTGTAACAACTGCAACTTTATCTTTTTCATTCTTAGTTCCTCTAATGGGGGAAAAAAAGAAAGGATTCCAATGTAGATGCCACAATCTTAGGCAATGCGTTTGCTACTCCATCTGCTGGCCCAAATGCTGAAAACAGCAAACAAAGCTGAACTAGAGCTACGTGTACGCCAAAATATGTTAGTGGCTTTCATCAACATAATGTTCCTTGAACAGCAGGTTAGACATTTGGTGGGAAGCCTGAAGGATTCTAATTCTACAATTTGTTGGCTAGTAATGCTAGGCAAGGAAACCCATCATTGTGTGCTAGTACGTTAAATTCTGGATGATTCTTTCAGAAAATGTTCTAGAACACTGTCTCAGTTATCAGCAGTCCTAACATTTGTAATAATTTGCTGCAAACAGCAATCTGGCAAACTCATCGTTTGCTGCAAACACAAAGCTGGCAAAGTCGAACAGATTTAGGTATCAGATGACTTTGCTTCCTGTGTTGCAGAGTTGTTTATTTTTTAACTGACAAGACTAGCAGATTAATGGGTGATAATATCCTTAAAAAGAAAATCACCACTTGAAGTTTGATGGCATTCTTTCCTTCATTCAGAGAACATTACCACCAACAACACTGGCTCAGAAATCCTTTTAAACTTTACATGCATGACAGTCCAGACTGTGAGAATATATCACAAATGATCCAGAGGTCTGGCATCACTGTACTGCAGTTGCACCATTTCCTTTCACTTACATGAAGCTAAATGTTACTGCTGGAAGACAAAGCTGTCAAAGGGGTTGACGTTTAGGTGACATGTTTTTAAATAGAGGTTTTCTTGACCACCTACAGTCAATAAAATAGATGATGACATTGTCCCTTATGGGAGATTGCTAGCCTTTCTGTGTTACATGCCATATACTGTACACCAGATTGGGCAAAACTTGTACCTTGAAAACTACAGCTCCATGTTTCCTTGTGTTTATGTCTGGACTTTTACTAGTCTTTGTTTCTACTGTTCTTCAGTGTTACTGTTTGTTTGTTTGTTTGTTTTTAAAACCATTGTTATCCACCAATGTAGAGTGGAATAACCTTAGCCTGTCTAGCCAACTGACAAAATCACTTCTTTAAACTCTGCCCTTCAGAGAAAATCATGCAGAGAACAAGGAGGCTCTCCTATCTACCTGTATGTTCACTAAAAGACATGGAAGTGATCTGCTTGTTGAGAAATGGTTTAAATTTAACCCTTCCTGCCCAGAACACTGCATTAAAAGAGCATAAAGTGCTCTGCCAGATTGTGTATGAGTGTGATGGGAAATGTACATGACTCAGAGTCTACTTTGATTGGAATGGCTGCAGTTGGTGTGGTTTATAAGCCTTGTAAAATGAAGGAGTGAAGGAGTGAAGGAATGAATGAATTAAATTATAAGTAGTATATTCTCTGGAACATTCAACCACAGACTTTTTTTTTCTGATTTTAAGTCTTGCTATTATAAAAAAATATATATGTATTCTTAGAATAGTATGGTAAAGAAAAAAAAAGTTGAGATTACACACACTGAAGCAGTTGTATGGAGAAGATCTGGAGTGGCACTCTTCAAAACAAAACAAAACAAAACACATCCCTGAAGGAGGGTAGCACAATCATTTGATTGTTTCTGAGCATAAAACTGAAGTTTAGAGTATGAAATACAAGAGTAACTGAAAAGTATATTCTACTATACTATATAAAATCTAGATGACATCTGGGAAGATTGTTTATTAGCAAAGGGGTCAGTGTGGAAGTTTTATGTGTTCTACATAAAAGAACTTAGTAGTCCTTGTTTAGCAACCACAGTTGGGACCAGCCAGTCAGTTGTTAAGTGAAGCTGTTGCTAAATGAACCCATGATTGTGCATATGAACTTACTTCAGCTTTCCTTGGTTTTACAGACCTGTGAAGGTTGTAAACATGAGGATTTTAATCACCATGGTAATTGGGAATTGTCACTGTATGAGGCAGTTGCAAATACTACCTGTAGTTGGCTGCCTCACAACCACTGTGTGTGATAATCACCTCACTGTCATCAGAGTAGCAGGGTATAGTACTCCAGTCTCTGATCCAACATGAAGCCCTGGGAATGCCTGATGTCTCTCTGGCTGTGCATGAGACTGGAGGTCGTGTGGAGGCTGCAGAGGCCGCACAGGCTACATGAGGCTGTGCAGAGACTGAGGAGAAGACTGGGGATGTGGAGGCTGTGTGGAAGACAGGCCACAAATCATTGATGGCCTGACACATACCAGTGGCCTTACAATGGATCTTGTTCTTGTCTTGTGGCAATTGCAACATGTGGTAGTGGAGGACTTTGACATCAGCCCATTGCCATGGACAGATCACTCCCTGGTTGCCTTCTGGCTCTCTGGTGCCACTCTCCCCTGCAGGTAGGCAGGGCCTATTCCAGAAGAGATGTCTGGAACACCACAGGAGGAAGAATCAGTGAATCTGACTGAGTGGGTAAAAGCCCATATTAGGGATTACCTTGTGGCAATAAGGGCCCTTTTTGCATTCACCAATAGCTGTCCAGCCAGAATATTTAAGGTGACCCAGTTCCTGCTAGGTAGGGATAGGCCACAGGATCAACTGTGGGGATACTTTGATGAACATTCTGGCTATTTGGCAAATAGATCAGATCCATACTGACTTGGATTCTATCTGGGAAGATCCAGCCAAGATTCTGGGAACAAAATGCTGGTGGTATGATCTGGAATGAGTTCTTGTTGGTGACTCCTGAGGGTTCTCTGTGCTGTGTACAGAAACTGCCTTGGTCATACTTGTTGATAACCCTTGGTGGAGCTTGAATAGAGGTAGTGCTTCCATCCATGTGTTCCTTGATCCCTCAGTGGCTTTCCATACTGTCAGCCAATTCTGGATCAGCTCCATGGTTTTTCTTCCTTTGGGGCTGGTTCCAGTCAGTGTTGGGTGGGGGAAGTCACCCTGTAGGCCCCACTTTTGTGGGGTACCACAAGGCTTGATATTCTTTCCCTTCTTGTTCAACATCTACATGAAACCACTGAGTAAGATCATCCGTCACTTTGGGGTCTGGTACCATCAGCACATGATGATACCCAATTATACCTTTCCACCCCAGGCCAACCAAGCAATATTGTCAAAACCCTGTCCCAGTGCCCAGAGGCTGTGTGGGTCTGGGCGGAGTGAAACTGATTCTGACTGAATCCTGCAAGGACCTAGTGGCTGTGGTTGTTTGGTCTGCCTAGGTCCAAGGATTTTCCATCTTTACCCTTGGATAGGGTTTCAATTCCCCATTCAAGAGTGGTGCATAATCTGGGGGTCCTTTTGGACTCATAGCTCCTGGTCAAGGAGCAGGTGGCAGCCTTTGCTTAGCTCTATCTAGGGCGCCATTTGTGCCTCTTTCTGTACCGAGCAGCCCTCCATACAGTCACTGTCACCTCAAGGTCAACTATTGCAATAAGCTGTACTCTTGAAGACCACTCAGAGGTTTCAAGTGGTACAGAATGCAGCAGCTCCGGCAGAGATGGACTTGCCTTGTGGTACCTCTGCTTCATATTTCACTTTTTATCTTGTTTTGTCATATTATGAGCTACCCAGAGTCAGTCTGGAGTTGGTGGTGTTTATATCAATCAATGAATAAATACTTGGGGAGGGGAGCTCCACAAGATCCTGACCCTATGCACAAATTGAATAGCAACTTAATGTAGCAATTTCATACCGATTTACCCTTAATTATGAACAGACACATATGCTGTAAGAAACATTATTCAAATGCTAACTAAAAGCAGATTATGGAGTACAACATCTTCTAAAACTAATTGTATAACATACTATCCAAGGAGATACTTTGGGTAAGCAAAGGCAGATGTGGTTAAGCGGCTCTTTCTTGTTCTATGAGGCTGGAAAAGTCTAACATGGATTGTTATTTGGCAGCATGTCCTTGAGACTCAGATTTCTTCAAGTTTACGATGAGATTCAGTCATAACCTCATCAGAACTTTCTTCTGATTCTGCAGTTTCTACTAATGTTTGCATAGTGGCTGTTGAATTTAAAACAGCACATATTTCAGTTCATATACAGGTGATACAAATTTAGCCACTATGTTATGAGCCAAGAAACTCTTATGAGACAGGAATATATTAAGCATTCTTAGGCATATCTTCTTTCTGTTGTATGTATTAATAATTTGTAATGGTGTCAGAAATATGTATGTATATAATCAGAAAGAAAGAATTTATTTGATCCATGTCACATGTGGTGCACACAAAACTTTGTTTATGAAGGAAAGCAGCAAATTAGACAAATGGGATTTCCATCATTTTTAAATAAATTCAATATTAAAAAAAACACACACACAGAATAATAAGTGGAAACCTGTAATATTGACATCAACTGAATTTAGGCTAATCTGTACATTCCAAGCTTTGACTGTCATCTGTGCTAGATAAATCAGTAGTCTGAGATTAAATATAAAGGACAGCTTTTATAGGACAGAGTGTATGTGAGAATTGCTTTGAAAATGTGAAAGGTGTTAGGTACATGCAAAGTATTTCTGGTGCTATGATCACATTCAAACTTTTTTTTATGTGTTTGCATAAAATTCACTTTGCCTCCCACCTCAGCCAACAGCCTGCTATTTCTGAGGAGGACAAGCATACATGGGGAGTTTTTCAGAGATGATAATTGCTTTGATATTTTTGTAGGTGACATACTGAAATCAACAACCTTTCAGTCATTTTAACATGTTAGTGAGCTGTTTGCACAAATACCAGAGGGGGGAAAATCCTTAATATAGTTACAAAACATTTAATATTTGGCATACCCCTGTTAGCTTGAACCAGAACTGGTGAAGGATGTGTTGTTTGTCTTCATTTACCATCATTTAAAACCTTTTAGTCCTTAATTTACTTTCAGCAGGCATTTACCAAGAAGAGAGGAAAAACATAAAATAAAGGCAAAAAATGGATATGAATAAGGTAAATTGCATATAATTCTGTGCAAATGTACTTCTGATCAGATTAATGTTAATATGAAAATGATTATAATTGGCTTGCACATCTCTTAACACTTTAAAATCAAGGAGGGCTTACAGAAAACAGGAAACAAATTCTTTTTCTTTTCTTTTTTAAATTTTGGTAAGGCAATTAATTATGATGGCATCATAAGGAAAGGCAAAACTAATATGTTATATATGACATATGAATTGTTTGTTTTTCTCAGATGGTGTGACATGGTGATAAGTCTTCTCTTCTCTGACTCCAATATTTTTTAATACACATTTCCTTTATTTTTCTTAATTTTTAACTTGTTTCTTTAACTTTTAATTTTTAAGTCCTGACTTTTATCTCGTTGACTGATGTGCATCCAGCTTTGTTTGCTTTTCTTTTATCTTAGTACTTGTCCTTCATTTTAATGGGGAGGAAAAGGAAGAGCTTGCTCAAGGTATAGGCAATGAGACATAACATAGGAAATAGAGCTACAGGAAAGATAAAGCACAGTATTATAGGCATTGGTAATAAAGGTAAGAGACAGACAACTTTGGTCCTATAGAAGACTTAAACAAAAGAGGTTGAAACCCCCAATCTCTGTTGACAACAAACGTTTTGCAATTGTCTCACCTTCTGCCCATGTTTGCTACCATTCCATAGCAAACCTATGAGAACTGTGACAACTG